>NW_003206281.1:16134-41734 GCF_000006405.1 Perkinsus marinus ATCC 50983
ACATTGGCATCCAGCCATCTCGGATTGGCATCCAGCCATCTAGCATTGGCATCCAGCCATCTCACATTGGCATCCAGCTATCTCACATTGGCATCCAGCCATCTCACATTGGCATCCAGCCATCTCACAATGGCATCCAGCCATCTAACATTGGCATCCAGCCATCTAGCATTGGCATCCAGCCATCTAACATTGGCATCCAGCCATCTCACATTGGCATCCAGCCATCTCACATTGGCATCCAGCCATCTCACATTGGCATCCAGCCTCCCCTTAGTGGCGTGTAACCCCCAGCCAAACGACAATTCAGAATTTCGACCGAATCCAACGACCAAATAATCTACGATAACATCTAATGAATTTTCCATCTCTCACAGTGAGCGCTTCGAAGGAAGAACGAATCACAACTATCCGAGAGGTCATATCACACTGAATTCGACGCAATCGAACCAGGCGAATTGACAACTACGGTAGCGCGAAACACTAAGTACGTTACACCTCCCTCTCGAGTAGAATCCTCTTCGCAATTCAACCCATAGTCCCCATTAGAATAAAATTTTCAATTGGAGACGTCGAAACGAAGCGAGAGATGCCAAACGCTACCTCCCAAGTGTACTACATTACAACCAGTGCCTGAGCTTTAGTCAGAAGCCCTATAAGCTCCTGTCCAGGGACGCCGCGTGGAGGCACTCAGGAAAGTCCCCATTAACTAAATGGTAACTGGATATTAATCGATCAAACACCCCCCAACCACATCACAAACCATTCGCTCGTTTGTTGACCTAGCCCAATAAATTGACCTTCATGAATATCAGCCATTCTTATACCACTCGCTCACGAAACAATATAACTTTGAATCATCACTCTCTCTCTGCCCGCGGATCTTTCGAGTGGTGACTCACCACTGGTGAGGTCGTTCTGACCAAGATGTGCTAATATGAATCATATTATATGATATCAGTGATATCTGATTCCGACAGTATAATAACCCAGTTCTAAAAAATCTTGCGGCCAGTTCTGACTATCGTAACGTTTAGATTTCGCTTTTGAGTCATCCTATGCCATGGTTGCGTACAGGATGTACCGGATGGCGTTCTTTCTTCAGCCTTCACAACGCAAGGGAGCTGCACTACCATGGGGGATAAGGAGTATTCCGCGGTGCCTTTAAGAGCCCTCTACATCAAGTTGAATCTGTTGCATCTAATTTCTGGCACTTTCGATTTTTCCAACGTCGACACTTGACGAAAGTCGATAGTATCGATTTTATCATCCTTCTATGTCGTGACCGCAGAGGCTCCATTGAAGATTAGAGACAGCAACACGCCATCTATCAACTTTCATTCATGATCATCACTGGTAGTCCACAAGTTGTACAATCACCACACACCTGAGAGTTTACCACCAATATCACTTCGGTGACCGAAGTTCGGTCATTCGGAGTTTCAGCCAAAATTCTCCCTCGCAGTGATCATCACTTAGAGTTGACCAGTGCCAGGGCTAGAACCTTTGACACACGATCCGAGGATAGGGGCATCAAGGCTCGCGGGAAACTCTTTCCGGTTCACCATTTCCAGGATCACTGCTTTCATGGACAACCCCACTTGGCGTTGTCGGACGAGAGAAGATGGACCACATCGGGCGAGTTCCCACTATCAAGCTACCTGGGAGTTCGGGTTCTAATGACTGATACCGACAATTCGGATTTACAACCCCACAGAGATGGCCTTTCTCGACGGGTCGTGACGACCCGGTCGTCAGTGACGGCAGTTTCATCCACCACAGCGTGATTTCATGCAATTTGCACGAAAGTAGCGCGCGCGTCTAGTAGTTCGTACCAGTGGCTCTTATCGGTATCAGTGGATGCCCGAAGGATGTTTGGGTAACGGCGGGCCGGAGGCCCGCCTACTTCAAAGTTTTTAAGCACACCTTCCGCGGGTGCGGACACTCGACCCGGATTGTGCGGACACTCGGCCCCGGTAGCTTCGCACTTTCACTGGAAGGCCCAGCTTGCGGTTTCGGACTGAAACTTCCAGTTATTGCATGGAACTTCGCAATGCGAAGTTCGCATCATGATCATTTCATTCAAGTGGGAAAATGCTGCATTCCCACAAGCACAGCACGGTGAAATATCAACGTAGCATACTCCAAAACAAACGGATAAGTACTACCTATCCTGCGGTTTGGGTTTACTGCACCAAACCATTGGAAGGGCCCCTCTATTGCAGGCAATCTCTTTTTCGGCAAACATGACATCGATCGTTCTGCTGGCACGCATAGGTTAAGCGAGCAACGCTTGCACACGTGCCCCCGGTTGCGGGATTATTAAACAGATTAGCGGTTTATGATGTTGATAGTAGCTCTATTATAGTTAGTATCATTATCATTTCCTAATGGTTAACTCCCTAGACAACGACGCTCTTGAGTTGGCACTGGGAAGACTCGACCTTGAGCCAAGTGACACTGCAGAGATTAGGAAATGGTTGAACTCTCCTGCTCTCGGTTCCTGCTTCTCCTCGTACGACTTCGTGTAGACCCCATCGACAATGATAGGCTGGACAACATCCTGAGCAAGCTCCTTGAACTGGACGCAGATCCGCCTACTGAGGCCCGAAACTTCGTCTCACTTTGGGCGGGGGACATAGTTACAATGTCCCCCCCGCTCGAGGACGACGAGGAAGGGGACCCAGTAGACCATGCTCGCAACATCTTCTCGGAAATCTTCCATGGCGGCCTTGTCCATGGTGAGCGGCTCCCGGTTACCTTGTGGCTAGCTACGGTCCTCGCCACCGCATCAACCAAGAGGCGGTTCAGGCTGGCCCGAAGCACCAGGCTGGGTAATGAGCGACTACAAGGCGAGGCGTTAGTGAAAGCCCTTCTCCAGAAGGGGGGGGGCTAGTTGTGAAGGTAGACGCCACTGGTCAAACTCAGGAAACCTTCATGACACCGCACAGTGCTGAAGGGACTGAAAACAGTGTGCAGGTGAGAACCACACTAGCAACCCCTTCCCGCATCACAGGGAAGCACCGAGAGACCCCCCGAATAAGTCCAGTCAATGTCTTCAAGCTACCCCTTGAACCATGGCTCAAAGTCGGACGAGTCGAGCTGCAGGGCTCGACTCGACTCGACATTTCTCCGCCACCGGGCTCGACCGAGTTCGACTCGTCGAAAATCAGACGAGCCTCGACTCGACTCGCCGGACTCGACATGCCGAAAGGTGGTCAATACCATTGACTCAATAGGTACTAACTGTGACTGATGCCAACTAGGTTCAACCAGGTCTATGGAAGTCTCCCATTGGAAGACTTCAGCTGTCAGGTACGCATCTGTGAATGAACGTTATGTTCACAGACTGTGAGCATAACGTTCACAGATACCGTTCAATTTGAGCGGTTCAAACTTGCAATGTTCGAATAATAGAAAGGTTCGCTTGGATTTGATTCCATTTATCCGAGGAAACACTCTTGAATCAAGAATCTTGATTACCGACACATTCATTGAATGAATTTCTCGGAATGAATTTCATTCCGAGCTTCATGTGTATTTAACTGCATTCAAAACATATGAATGTTCCGAGTTATGATGCTCGACCACCGAGGATTCTCTTCCCCATAATCTGAGAAAGACACCACAGGTCTGTCGCTAGACACGCTGTCAGCGTGTGAGTGCCTAGCCACTCAGCCACTCAGCGTGACACTGAGTGACTAGCATGACGCTAATAGGTCGATAGTCCAGCAGCCCGACTATTGAACTATTAGCGTCATGCTAGCCCGACTCCGGCTCGGCCGATCCGAGTTTTAATTCGACATTCCTAGACTCGATCCTCAGCGAAATCAAGTCGAAATGCAGTACCAGGGCATCTTTGGTTCTCCGATCGGTCCAATAGTTGCTGTAGCTCGGCAGGAGTACGAGAACATCTCGGCATGTGAATTAGCAAGAGCTGAGATGAATATCATGTCCGTGGCTATTCTGATACAGTTCAAGTATACACCTACATTCTGTGAACGATAGAATGGGGGAGCGTGGACGGAATTTGACCGTCAATGTCAGCGATTGCTGAACTTCGGTGTCTCGAATATCATATCCGTGGCTATTCAGATACAGTTCAAGCATACACCCAGATTTTGTGAACTAAAGAATGGGGAAGCGTGGACGGAATTTGAGCGTCAATGCCGACGATTGCTGAACTTCGGTGTCTCGAATATCATATCCGTGGCTACTCCCATACAGTTCAAGTATACACCCAGATTCTGTGAACTAAAGAATGGAGGAGCGTGGACGGAATTTGACCGTCAATGTCAACGATTGCTGAACTTTGGTGTCTCGAATATCATATCCGTGGCTGTTCTGATACACTTCAAGTATACACCCAGATTCTGTGAACTATAGAGTGGGG
The DNA here is from genome assembly GCF_000006405.1 of Perkinsus marinus ATCC 50983. Classification (NCBI taxonomy): domain Eukaryota; phylum Perkinsozoa; order Perkinsida; family Perkinsidae; genus Perkinsus; species Perkinsus marinus. The sequence goes on from NW_003206281.1 coordinate 20,528, forward strand.
GATCATGGACGGGATTTGACCGTCAATGTCAACGATTGTTGAACTTCGGTGTCTCGAATATCGTATCCGTGGCTATTCTGATACAGTTCAAGTATACACCCAGATTCTGTGAACTATAGAGTGGGGGAGCGTGGAGGGAATTTGACCGTCGATGCCAATGATTGTTGAACTTTGGTGTCTCGAATATCATATCCGTGGCTATTCCCATACAGTTCAAGTATACACCCAGATTCTGTGAACTGTAGAGTGGGGAAGCGTGGACGGAATTTGGCCGGCAATATCAACGATTGCTGAACTTCGGTGTCACGAATATCATATCCGTGGCTGTTCTGATACAGTTCAAGTGTACACCCAGATTCTGTCAACTAAAGTATGGGGGAGCGTGGACGGAATTTGACCGTCAATGTCGACGATTGCTGAACTTCGGTGTCTCGAATATCATATCCGTGGGTGTTCTGATACAGTCCAAGTATACACCCAGATTCTGTGAACTATAGAGTGGGGGAGCGTGGAGATAATTTGACCGTCGATGTCAATGATTGCTGAACTTTGGTGTCTCGAATATCATATCTGTCGCTGTTCTGATACAGTTCAAGTAAACACTCAGATTCTGTGAGCTAAAGAGTGGGGGCGCGTGGACGGAATTTGACCGTCAATGTCAACGATTGCTGTACTTCGGTGTCTCGAATATCATATCCGTAGCTATTCTGATACAGTTCAAGTATACACCCAGATTCTGTGAACTATAGAGTGGAGGAGCGTGGACGGAATTTGACCGTCAACGTCAGCGACTGCTGAACTTCGGTGTCTCGAGTATCATATCCATGGCTATTCCCATACAGTTCAAGTATACACCCAGATTCTGTGGACTATAGAGTGGGGGAGCGTGGACGGAATTTGACCGTCAATGTCAGCGATAGCTGATCTTCGATGTCTCAAATATCATATCCGTTGCTATTCTGATACAGTTCAAGCATACACCCAGATTCTGTGAACTAAAGAATGGGGGAGCGTGGACGGAATTTGACCGTCAATGTCGACGATTGTTGAACTTCGATATCTCGAATATCATATCCGTGGGTGTTCTGATACAGTTCAAGTATACACCCAGATTCTGTGAACTAAAGAATGGGGGAGCGTGGACGGAATTTGACCGTCAATGTCGACGATTATTGAACTTCGGTGTCTCGAATATCATATCCATGGCTATTCCCATACAGTTCAAGTATACACCCTGATTCTGTGGACTATAGAGTGGGGGAGCGTGGACGGAATTTGACCGTCAATGTCAGCGATTGCTGAACTTCGATGTCTCAAATATCATATCCATGGCTATTCCCATACAGTTCAAGTATACACCCAGATTCTGTGAACTATAGAGTGGGGGAGCGTGGACGGAATTGGACCGTCAATGTCTGCGATTGCTGAACTTCGGTGTCTCGAATATCATATCCATGGCTATTCCCATACAGTTCAAGTATACACCCAGATTCTGTGAATTATAGAGTGGGGGAGCGTGGACGGAGTTTGACCGTCAATGTCAGCGATTGCTGAACTTCGATGTCTCGAATATCATATCCGTGGCTGTTCTAATACAGTTCAAGCATACACCCAGATTCTGTGAACTAAAGAATGGGGGAGCGTGGACGGAATTTGACCGTCAATGTCGACGATTGTTGAACTTCGGTGTCTCGAATATCATATCCATGGCTATTCCCATACAGTTCAAGTATACACCCAGATTCTGTGGACTATAGAGTGGGGGAGCGTGGACGGAATTTGACCGTCAATGTCAGCGATTGCTGAACTTCGATGTCTCAAATATCATATCCGTTGCTATTCTGATACAGTTCAAGCATACACCCAGATTCTGTGAACTTAAGAATTGGGGAGCGTGGAAGGAACTTGACCGTCAATGTCAGCGATTGCTGACCTTCAGTGTCTCGAATATCATATCCATGGCTATTCCCATACAGTTCAAGTAAACACCCAGATTCTGTGAATTATAGAGTGGGGGAGCGTGGACGGAATTTGACCGTCAATGTCAGCGATTGCTGAACTTCAATGCCTCGAATATCATATCCGTGGCTGTTCTGATACAGTTCAAGCATACACCCAGATTCTGTGAACTGAAGAATGCGGGAGCGTGGACGGAATTTGACCGTCAATGTCGACGATTGCTGAACTTCGGTGTCTCGAATATCATATCCGTGGGTGTTCTGATACAGTTCAAGTATACACCCAGATTCTTTGAACTATAGAGTGGAGGAGCGTGGACGGAATTTGACCATCAATATCAGCGATTGCTGAACTTCGGTGTCTCGAATATCATATCCATGGCTATTCCCATACAGTTCAAGTATACACCCAGATTCTTTGAACTATAGAGTGGAGGAGCGTGGACGGAATTTGACCGTCAATGTCAGCGATTGCTGAACTTCGGTGTCTCGAATATCATATCCATGGCTATTCCCATACAGTTCAAGTATACACCCAGATTCTGTGAACTAAAGGATTGGGGAGCGTGGACGGAATTTGACCGTCAATGTCGACGATTGTTGAACTTCGGTGTCTCGAATATCATATCCATGGCTATTCCCATACAGTTCAAGTATACACCCAGATTCTGTGGACTATAGAGGGGGGAGCGTGGACGGAATTTGACCGTCAATGTCAGCGATTGCTGAACTTCGATGTCTCAAATATCATATCCGTTGCTATTCTGATACAGTTCAAGCATACACCCAGATTCTGTGAACTATAGAGTGGGGGAGCGTGGACGGAATTTGACCGTCAATGTCAGCGATTGCTGAACTTCGGTGTCTCGAATATCATATCCATGGCTATTCCCATACAGTTCAAGTATACACCCAGATTCTGTGAATTATAGAGTGGGGGAGCGTGGACGGAATTTGACCGTCAATGTCGACGATTGCTGAACTTCGGTGTCTCGAATATCATATCCGTGGGTGTTCTGATACAGTTCAAGCATACACCCAGATTCTGTGAACTAAAGAATGGGGGAGCGTGGACGGAATTTGACCGTCAATGTCGACGATTGTTGAACTTCGGTGTCTCGAGTATCATATCCATGGCTATTCCCATACAGTTCAAGTATACACCCAGATTCTGTGAACTATAGAGTGGGGGAGCGTGGACGGAATTGGACCGTCAATGTCAGCGATTGCTGAACTTCGGTGTCTCGAATATCATATCCGTGGGTTTTCGGGTTCTTGGACAGTGGAAGAACGCGAAGCTAATTTTTGTCGGTCCGCCTTCGGCGGACAACGACCACCGTGGCGGCGCTTCAGTCACACTTCGCGAAGCGGACTTCGCATACCATGCGGGTTGCCTCTTCGAGGCTCGACGGGACTCGACCGAGGCTCGCAGTGAAGTAAGAAATTGTGAAACTCGACCGAGCTCGACCGAAAAACGAGTCGAGCTTCGAGGCTCGGCCGAGCCGAGCCTCGACTTTGAGCTATGCCTTGAACATGCTTCCTTCGAGGGCCCGACCGATGCGGTGCCCTACGCAGTCTTCAAGGGAAATCTTGAGACAGCGATTCGGTTCTATCGCATTGAGCATGATCGTGACGCCGTCTTGTACATATTCCGTCACCTCGGCCCCAGCTTGAGGTCGGAGGTAGTGCTTAGCCTCAAGGAGGGCGACCTTTCCCCCAACTCTGTCGGGCTCTACCTCGATGCTCGTTACGCTAGCACGGATACACCTAGCAAGGCGGGCCAGAGGTGGGAGAGCCTGAGACAGAGAACCGGTGAACGGGTTGCTGACTATTACTCCCGGGTGAAAGCGGAGTGTCTCCTCTTCGGACGGGTGGTCGGGACACAGTTGCTGTTAACCATCGTGTGCGCCAAGTTCGTCAACGGGCTGCACCCTCACATCAAACTGCCTCTTGAAACCAGCTGCGGGCATCAGTTGGTGAAGATGACGCTCGAGGAAGCGCGGGATGCATGCCTGTACCACGAGGCGCGGCTCTCACAGTCGGCGGGACATCCGGAGGTGGCTCATAAGAAGACACCTGTACAGGCACCCAACTACGATGGGGGTCAGAACAGGCGTCGGTCTACTGAAACGAAGGGTGAGACCGCGGGCAACACTGTTGCGGCTACCAGAGGTGCAGAACCGGGAAGAGTGCCTGCGAAGCCACGTTGGGATTACTGCTCGACGATGAAGCTGGGGGGTGCTGAGAAGCATGATGATGCCAGCTGTTGGAAGAACCCAGCTAATGCTCACCTTGTGCCGGAGTGGTACCGTCAGCGACGGGCCAGTAAGGTTACCGGCCAAGGCGAGAAGCCCCTGAAGGAGCAAGCGGCTGGGGGACCAAAGGCTCCCCCAACCGAGGCGGCCTTCATGGTCACGGCCGGCAACAGCACCGCGTGTGGAACTAACCTACGGGTCATCGAGGCCTCGGTTGAAGGGTCGTCGGGGACGGCCCGTCGACTCGAGCTACTGATCGACACCGGGTCGGATGTAACCTTGTTGTCCTCCCGCCTTGCTGAGGCACTGGGGGTCGAGGTACATCCCCTGGTGGGGTCAAGGGCGCTACGTTCCGCTGGGACTTGCGGAACTATAAATGTCCTGGGACATGCCTCAGTGCGGTTAACGGTAGAAGACGTTCGCGGAGCCCACCATGCCTTCTCGCTGTCGGTAGAGGTGGCCGAGGGCCTCAATGAAGGCCTCTCTTACAACACGATCTTGCTTGGTATGAAAACCATGCGCAAGATGAATGGACGGCTAGATATGAGTAGTGACATATTCTATTGTGGCGTATTACATGCGCACTGGCCTATGAAACCTTTCTCGGTATCAACCGTGAACACCATCGCGGACATGCCGCCAGAGAGGCTAGTACTTCCAACACAGGCAACGATCGACGAAAGGCTCGAAGGCTGGACCTTCCCCAAGGTGACGGCCAGCCTGAAGCCTGGGGCCGTTCGCCCGTGTCCACGCCGCCCTCACCTCGGGAACAAGCGGGAAATGATGGCCTTGTCACTCTTGGTGGGAAACTTGGTCGCGGCTGGCATCGTCGAATTGCTCACACGTGAGCAGGTAGAGGCGCGTAGCGTCTGGATCTCGCCGGCCTTCGCGGTTCCTAAGACCGAAGGGGCTCGGGATGGCGAGGAACTCACTCCGGATAACGTCGAAAAGATGTATCGCTTGGTTATAGATGAACGTTCGGTAAATGCCTCCGTACAGGACCTCCTCCCGAACTGGAAAACCTACATGCGACCAGTCGAGGCGTGCCTCTCAGAACTACCGGCCAGGGAGATATGGTATGCTTCGGTCGACGTGGCCCAAGCATTCTTTAATCTGGAATTCGACGAATCCTGTGTGGATCTATTTGGTTTTTCCTACTATACCCTAGGCGTAGACGGGGAAGCTCCGAATACCTTGCGTTATGCCGTTTTCAGACGGATGACGATGGGGTTCAAGCTTTCGTCCTTCTACTGGGCCTATTCGGTGCACTCGCTCCTTACAACAGCACTCCCAGAGGTCTACAGAACTGATGGACCTACGCATATCTTGGACTTTGTTGATGATATCCTTGTCTGGTCAGCCTACTTTGATGAGTGTCACACGCTGAAAAGGCTGGCCATCCATGCTCTGGAAAGAGTGAATGCCAGGGCCCCGGTTCCAAAACAGAAGGGCCCAGCAAGATCACTGGATTACCTCGGCTTCAATCTCGGGCAAGGTGGATATTCCTTATCCAAACAGTCTATGGATACGCTTCGGGATGCACTCTCTTCGACTCCACAGACGCTGCGTGGCCTCAGAACGAAGCTGGGCATTCTCCAGTTTTGTCGTTCGCTCTGGCGTCCGCATAATAATCACTCTGATACCTCTCTCGCACACTTGTCGGCACCATTCACCACTCTGGTGGGCAAGATGGTCAGCGGGGGTGCGAAGAAATCAGCCCGACTGCGATGGACAGAGGAGCTCTCTTCTGCCTGGAACAGCATCGTCAAGAACATGGGGGACGGCTTCGTGCCTTACCATTCCTCTGACGATAACTGGGAGGGCATGCAACTCGTGGTGATGAGCGATGCATCACCGGTGGCAGGTGCTGCGTGTTTATTTCGCTTACCACGAGAGGTCTTCGTACGCCAGCTCGAGGCAGGCGAAGTATCAGCGGGATGGATATCCTCTCTTCCAACTTCGGCCTTGATAGGAGTGTGGACGCACAAATGGACGGCTCCAGAAAAGGCCTACGACATCTCAGATCGCGAGCTGCTCGCTACCTGTTCATCTCTGCTGCACTGGCGAAGTCTCATACTCCCCTTTGTCAATTTCTTCGACCTCCCCAAGGCCGATGGGCACCCAACGATCGGTAGAGTAGCAGTCTACATGGATTCGAGCAGCGCCTTAGGGAAGCTTGCTGCACGGCTGGATTCCGCCAAGTATACCCCCACGTCTAACCAGTCGAAGCGCTGGGTAGGATGGTTGAGCGAGCTCTTGGTCTTTAGCAACTTGGACCTTACCTATCACCACGTCAGCGGTCGCAACAACTCCTTCGCCGACCTACTCAGCAGGCTTCTAAATGGCGGGCGCCACTTGGTCCCGGAAGGGGGTGGGCAGCCACTCGTCCTATTCACCTCTGATAGCCATGGGCCATCCACAGACTCGTCTGCGGAAAAGCTGGCAAAGGCACTGCTCAGTGGGCAGCTTCTCCTGGAGCTGCGTCGGTTACAATCGTCCGATGGGGACACTCGCGTCCATGGGGACACTTTGAGTGCGTGGCATGCCCACTTCGGCAGTGGTGAGGATATCACCCGCACGTCGCAGGAAGCCAAATCCCTTGGACTGGTTACCTTCACAGATGGTCTCGTAAAGGTCATAACCGACGTCACTTTGCATGGCGAGGTTATCGTACCGGTTGTCCCTATCGGGAAGGTAGTGGGCCTGGAGCAAATCATTAATACTAACGTGGTCCCAGACTGGGAACTGCGAGAATGGCTGATGTTCACCGCGCATGAGGCCGACAGCCATCGGGCGTTCCCACAAGCTAAAGATGCCATCTCTTGTCTCGCTTGGTGGCCATCCATTGCTCGGGACGTACGAGCTTGGATAAGTCGTTGCGACTACTGCATGGAGCAGAAGCCGACTAAAAGGGCAAAATTGGTGAGCGCACCGAGGGTACCTAGAGGGCTCTTGGACATCGATGCGCGCGGGAAGCATCTGGCCATGGACCATGGTTATCCTGTGCCGACTTGGCCGCCTGCCAAGGACCCTAACAACAAGGCCTTCTTAGTCATGACGGACCTCGCCACCGGATTCACCCTACTCAGATGTGTCCCTGATGTTGGGGGTCCCACCACGTCCGCGATCCTTTTCGAATCCTGGGTAGCGTTGATGGGGGTTCCCTTGTCAGTAACGGGAGACAACTTCTTGGACACTCCCTCATTGCGGAATTCTCTCAAGGCCTGTGGGGTTCGATTCCTCACCGTTCCGGCCTGGTCCCCGTGGTCCAACGGGAGTGCCGAGGCCCGTGTCGGCAGGGTTAAACGTATACTTCCCGGATACTCGCTCCCGTGGGATGCGGCCATGCCCCATGTACAACTGGCCATCAATTCCCAACAGCGAGCAAGCGGTCACTCAGCAGCGGAATCCGCTGAGCGGATCTCATGCTCGGCACAAAAGTCAACACTCCTTCAACGGCCATACTAACGGCCGTCTTGGACCCCCACCGCGAGCTGGATTATGACAGTCTAGAGCATTTGGCTTCTTCGCTCAACACATGCGAGGCCGTGCGCCAGGTTATCGTCCAATCAATAGGCCTTGCTCGGTCTGCGGTACTCCAGTCTCACATAAGAGATTGTTTGCGGGCCTCTGCTGCCCGTCCGGGGAAACCCGTTGAGGATGGGGACTTGGTCGTCTGGCGCCGACCCGGTGCGCGCCCGGTCGAAGGTCGTGTCGTAATGGTCGAGGGTGTGAACGTGAGCGAGGGTCCTTTTTGCTACCTAGGCACCATGGCGGGATTCTCTGTTCGTCTCCGTCCTCTAGGTTCTGCGGATGACAGGACGGTAGCCGTCTCTGCATGCCATCTCGAGGCCCGGGCGGAGTCGGTCGACAGGAATCGCCCCACTTTGGCTACCGAGACCACCATCCCAGTAACCTCGACTCGACCGGACGATTTGTTGCTCGTCCGTCTTGGCAACGAGGAGGACGTCATCGGAAGGGTTAAGCGAAACGTGGGTACCCATGAAATGCGCATACAGGTGTACGACACCAACGACGGCAAAACGTTCATGCCAGTTTGGACGAATCTGGACGGCGACTCCTATGCAGCTGTCTCTCCGGTGGATGATAATGACTATCCCCTGCTCAGGACGACCAGCTCAGTGCTCATGAGAGTTATGTTGACCCCTACGGGAAAACTCCGTGATGCATCAAGAGCAGCTCTTGTAGCAGCGGGTTATCTTTCTTGAACCTTTTCCCTATGCCACTTTTTCCTTCAATGCAGGGCCCCTTGGGGGACATCTGCGGTTTGGGTTTACTGCACCAAGCCATTGGAAGGGCCCCTCCATTGCAGGCAATCTCTTTTTCGGCAAACATGACATCGATCGCTCCGCTGGCACGCATAGGTTAAGCGAGCAACGCTTGCACACGTGCCCCCGGTTGCGGGATTATTAAACAGATTAGCGGTTTATGATGTTGATAGTAGCTCTATTATAGTTAGTATCACTATCATTTCCTAATGGTTAACTCCCTAGACAACGACGCTCTTGAGTTGGCACTGGGAAGACTCGACCTTGAGCCAAGTGACACTGCAATCCGTTTGTTTTGGAGTATGCTATGTCGACACTTCATCTATTAGGTAGCCCTGACGCAGGCAGTGGTTCTGTAACCGGCCGCAGGCTCAGAGTCTGAGACTCTGACTGAATCATTAATCGCCGTTACGGACAGACCGAGGTTTGCACCTCGCTTCGCATCGTGATTCGTCAGTGTTCCCGTCTGCGTTTCTTGCTGATATGAGCGCAAAAGTTTTCGACAATCCCCTCATTCGAGAAAAAATAAGACTGGCATACATGATGGGGACGATAGAACAGAGTCAGAAGTGATGATGGTAACGAATAAATGCAGACATTAAAGAATCAATCAAGAAATGTTCAACGACAGCTCTAATCTCCGAGCGTTGGAAACTTTCCAATGGAAAGCGCGATTGTTCAGCGGCGGAACTTCAGCGCACGCCCTGGCTCCTCCAGTGTGGAGATCTTGTTGTCTGTGCCTATTGATCTCTTGAGATCTTGAAGTCTTGCTGTTCTTAGTAGTAGAATAGCTATTTTGTTCGTTAGCTGTGGCACAAAGTTATTTCCTTATTTCGGTGTACTTGATACGAGACCTATCCTATCTTGCACCTACCCTATCTTGGCTATACTTGTGTTATCTCAATTCCCCTGGTTGGAATAGATCAACAATCTCACAAATCTTGTAACGCTCAGTTACATCTAATCAAGCTATGAAACATGATTGGTAAGTGCAAATCATTTGCTAGCAGCCTGATCGAATAAGACAGTGACGCTCTGGCCTGCCGAACTTGGCAGGCCAAGCGGAAAAACTTATTTTTCCATATTTTTCCGTATTTTTCCTTCATTTTTCCTTCAAACTTCAAATTTCCTTCCGAAGGAAATAATTTTTCTATTTCTCCTTCCGCGTGTCACCCTAATAGTGACCATACTATGGTCACTGTGGCTCACAGAGTCAAGTGCCTCATCTCTAGTCCCCCAGTATCAAGGGCAAGAAAAAAATCGTACTGCTGGGGTGCTCCACACTACAGCAGTCCTTGGAGTCTGCCTTTCGATCATTGCAGCACTCACTTTCATCAACACAACTGGTTATTTAGCGCTCGCCTCACAGGTACTTCGCTAGACCACACACTTTCCCTCTTATCGGGGATGATGGTACGATCCCCAGCTGGGGAATTTCTCCGCCAAGAAACCGTACCCTGTTTCTCTCTCATTGAAAATATGTCAAATTCCGATAGTTATCCATGATATTCCGTGTTCGCTGGCATACCTCGATCTGGAACACTTGGTCGTTTACGAGGAAGAACGCTTCGAGGTCGCCCACACAGTGTTGGCAACATTTTAAGTGTGGCGTTTCATCCAAGTGTGACACCTGCATGAAATGCCCTTCGCTATGCGATTGATTGGTGTTGTGATTCTCATGTCGACCACGCCTGTTTCTTGAATGTCAGATTGTAGCAGACTCATAACCTGCCAACTCCAGCTCTGGAGGCTCCTAGCGAGTTTGTGCTCACACTACTTGACCAGTCGCAAGCAGCAGGGACTCGTTACCAGGGAGCTACTTGTAACTTACAAATAGCTCCCTGGCAACGCTCCCGTTCCTTACAAGTTGTAAGGAACGGCCATCATGGAGACGGAAGGATCGAGTCGATCCGATCGACTCGCATGCGAACTTGGCAGCCGACGTTCGGCGTAAGACTAACCGAGCCATCGCACAAAATAGCTTCCCGGATTTGCTTCGCCACCCTTGACTAGAACCCAAAACAGGGAAGGCTATTGTCTGGACTAGAGAGAGTGTGCGGCTAAACTCTCTATATATGCAATAAAGCAGATATACCGTTGTACGGTATATAACCGTCAACAAAACATGGCTCTAGTCCATAGATGGTACTCCGCCCATACACATCGTGCGAGGACAGCTCAGGACAGTTTACATCTCAGCTTATCGTCGATGAACCTGCCTCACTAAGTCAGGAAATGGCAGAAAAATTGCCACTGGAAAAATGGGAATGGAAAGATTGTTGCCATTTCGGAACATTCTGGGTTCCGGCAAATAGGGTGGCACGAATTATTTCCTTCCAATTACTTCCTGAAAGATGAAGAAAATTTAGAAAATCCTTTCGGGCAGGAAAAATGAGTGAAAACAAGGAAAAATAAGGAAAAATAAGGAAAAATAAGGAATCCCGAAACTGCCATACATGGGCATGAAAAAACCAGAAAACGAGAGGTCTCACAGCAGGTGATGTCTGGGATATATGCCTGTGTTAGTGGTCTTGGTTAGACCGAGCATAGGGAAACATTGTTCGCCAGGATGATCAAAGATCTTTGTGGCGAGCGAGAACTCGATTCACACTTTCACTGGAAGGCCCAGGGGCCTATTTCACAAGAAACGCTCCTTAAGGTGCACCTTGGATTTAGGAGCAAGGGGCGAGGAGCCTTACACCTTACGCGAGGTGCTTTCACTACAGTTGCACCTCATGCTCCTTATGGTGCATCTCGGGAACCTCAATAAGGAGCACGAGGAGCACCTAAACAAACACCGATGCGCATGAAAGAGTCGACGCAGTGTTTCAATAAAGCTAAGAATATGGTTATTGCCACTGGATAAAACAAACTCGAAAACTTTACCATCAACTCATTTGAGAGCAATCGGTCATGATCGTAGATCGCTGAAACGCCAAGTCGAGTATGCGGTAAAAATGCATGGTTCGGGGATAGACCATCCGCGGGTGAGACGCGCGGGCTGTCGGGAATAAGCGGTGCGAAGCTCGCATAAAATGGTAAGGAGGGTGCGATAAGGTGCATAAAGTACCCCCCGAGCAGTCTTACAGCACCTTACGTAAGAATCGCAAGGAGAGGCCCAAAAATGCCTCCTATGAAATCGCCTTACATGAGGAGGCCCTCCTCGCACCTTGTAGAGTAAGGAGCCTTACGGTGAGGAGCCTTATGTCACCTTACCTTACGCCAACCCCCCAAATCGTAAGGATGTGAAAGCGACTTGCCATGAAACCGTAAGGTACCTTACAATTTTCGCTCCTTATGATGGCTTGTGGAATAGATGGCAAGCTTATGGCTTGCGTTGCACTTCACAAAGCGAGGTTGGCACCATGGTCAATTTTATTCAAACGAGAAATGCTGCACTCCCACAAGCACAACACACTGAAGTATCAACGTAGCATACTCCAAAACAAACGGATAGGTACAGGGAGTCATCGAGGAACTTGAAATGTTCCCGGAGGGAACGAATTTTGGACATATTTTCGGCCAATCTTCGGGATTTCCCCCATTATAATCGCTCATTAGGAACATTTTTCCTAGTCGGCGGGATCTTAGGAACGTTATTTCTGAGAGCTGGATGAGTCCCTGGATAGGTAGCCCTGACGCAGGCAGTGCCACTGCCGGTTACCGAACCACTACCGTTGTGGTTCTGTAACCGGCGGAAGGCTCAGCCTCTGAGCCTCAGAGGCTGAGACTCTGACTGGATCAGTTATCGCCTTTACGGACAGACCGAGGTTTGCACCTCGCTTCGCATCGTAATTCGTCAGTGTTTCTGTCTGCGTTCCTTGCTGATACGAGCGCTCGAACCTGTGAAAGTGATCGAAATTGGAAGGTTTTATTGGTGACTAAGAGACATTTCCAATGCTGGCCGCCGCGTGGACTGCCGTTGACAAAAGTTTTCGACAATCCCTTTTTTCGAGAAAAAAACTAGCAGACAGATTTTCGGTGATTTCCAAAGGATTGGCTCGCGTTCGACGGCGCCGGACAACCGAGTTTCCAGACCGGCTCCGACAGCACTTAGCGGTAATCTCATTGGGCAGGCAGAGCAGTATGATGTTTCGCGGCCTACTCGATGCCGTGCCATAGGCACACGTACCGCTCACGAGCGGAGACCGGACTCGGCCATAGTACGGCGGACCAGTGAGCGGTATGCAGCCGACGCTGGGCAGCAAGCACAGGTATGCGCGGGTAGTGACTTCTTCCACCTATAGCATGCTTTTGTCTTCCTCAGAGTTCCAGAAGGCCTTCTAATCCTATGGGAGTCCTCAGCTGTTCAGCAATTCGCGAAGGCTTTGACGTGAGATATCCCCAAGGACACTCAGAGCTCCAATACTCGCTGATTGTTCATAGGTGCCACGTGATGGAGATGCTCGTCTATCAGGGATATGTTATAATTCAGCTTCCGCGCCAAATGGGGATGAGTACAGCGCACTGGATACGAGCTCAGCGACTCTCGAGTCGAGAATTTCGACAGAGCCTTCTTAGGCGCTCGTATGGCATAGCCTTAAGCTATCACCTATAAGCTATTTGCTCATGCGCTAGATATTGAATGAGATTGTTGCTCCGATCAGCTCCATCCTTTTCGACTGCCTCGATATCTGTCCGCTACAGCCCACGAAGTTTCTAACAAGCATGGTCTCGCAGGTACGCAAACGTCGCACTATTTTCAAAGGATCGACTGACGTTCAGCGATGCCGAATGACTGGATTGCTGAGCCGGCTCCGACGATACTCGGCGTTCCCCTGTCCGACGAACAGGAGCGCCAAGTGAGCCCGTAGTGCCAGATCTTGGACCGAAGCGTTTACTCCAGGAGCAATACTCCTCCTGCTCAGGCAAATCTCACGCTTTAGACGTCGAAGAAGAATTCTAGCAGATATTCAGGAGCTTCAAGCGAGACTCGCCGGACTCTACACTTCTTCGATCTTTTAACTATACGCCGCGGTACCTATGGTGGCAGTGACCTGGAAGCCAGCTTCACTGCAAGACATCACGAGTATTTGACGGATATGTGCCGTCTCATTCAAGAACCGGGAATCGATAAGTTTCACCGTCATGATACCTCTACTACAAGGTTCACCTATGAGAGCTGCGGGATGATGAGCGGCGAGAGAACTTCACTGTTCAACAAACCGCGTCTCGAGGGACATCAGGTTCAATCGCCAGAGTTGAGCTCCACCGTTGAATCGGAGGGGTCAGCAACAGAATGGATGAAGGCCTTCGGATTCCCAGCAGACGAAGTTGCTACCGCACTTGGGGGCTCGGTATCTGGTATATCGAGGAGTGATTTGAATCTGGAATATGATCCTTGGAAGTGCTTCATACCAAGATACTGCGAACTTAAGACCCTTATGCCGTGGGTGAGCTACCGAGAGACTCGCGATGAAGCGAGATGTGGAGGTCGGTCCCTTGGCAGGTGGGCAGAATTACTCCTATCTTCTCAACCAGAGATACTGGCATAGTGAGAGTATGGATGCTTGGAAGGCATTCTGGGATAGCTCGGCACGTGCGGGGATTTCGTGCGATATCGACTACGACAACGAGATATGGGTATTTGATCATCCATCTGTGGCCTGCGCCATACCCGATCTCCGAAGCGACGAAGCAGGGAGGGTCCTATTGATATCGGGTCTGGCGGCCGGAGTCACCGGGGAACGATGCAGATCAATCTCCAAAGCTTTCGTTATTCTCAATTGGTTGCATGCTGGTTTGGTACCAGCCCGGTACATCACTCTTCACACGGATCGTAAAATACATAACGCTCCGCCGCAAAATTCGTGTTATGTGGGAATGTGCTGTAGGCGGCATGCGGAGCTATATCTCCCCATAATGAGAAGACTCGGGCTGAGATGTGCGTTGCGCGGAGATGGCTGTCACGATTTACCCACATCACTATTCTTTGGCAGAAGCTTGAAGGCCTTCAATTCTTCAGTGGTGGAGGATCTGGGGTCTCATGGGGAGAGACTGTCTGGGACAACCCCAGCTGAAGCAGCGTTATATCGCTGTATTCTGTTGCTTAAGGAGTACTTATTCTTCAACCGAGAACTTCCCGGAGGTCTTCGTGTTCTGAACGGATGGGAGCTAAACCGTCTCCAAGACCTCCGACCGTATCCTATGCCGGAGAATGGATGGCATGACCAAGAAATTTCGGACCAGGAAAAAGCCAAGCTGGGGCACAGCCATCGAGTCCAAGGAGGTATGCCTGCTCTGCACTGGAGCCGACGGAGTCCGGTCCAGCTCAGCCAAGCACTGACATGCAACGGATCGTGGAACAGTGTGGAAGAAGACTAGTCGATGGCAAATCCAGACGAACTTAGCCGTGCGATTCTCCGTCGAAACCCTGAACTTTGCGAATTTTCTCCGACACGAAGGCGATAAATCAATCCCTTGGATATCTAATCATTTTCAGATTACTTCGCAGCGGGAGGGGAGTCTACTCGCAATTAGCGACAGGAGATCGGAACTTCTTGTCGAATAGCTATCTTGTTGACAGGTCATCGGACAGTGGTGTGCGGTCAGAAGTTACGAGTATTTTTCTTCGTTCAGCAGTGGTCTCGCGTTGCGAGTGCGGGCAGAATTTTGTCTCTCGTGGACATTATAATGTGGGTGACATGCAGCGATAAATGTCAAAGCCCATGTGTTATGAGGGGTTGTTGTGAGCGAGGAGAATGAGGGCTGTGAGCCAGTTGTTACTCTCAAATGTGCTATTAGGGGTGTTGCTGACACCGTCAGCGTGTCAGCCTGAGTGGCTGGTACGTAATTGTCCAACCATGTAACATGTATCACGAATAACGTAAATCCTGCAATGTAACATGAAACAATTTGACATGAACAATAGCAGTCGTCGATCCTGCGGATGTACCCAGCTTGGGTAACCCAGGATAGGATGTCCCGATTTTGGTATCGTGTCGGTGACGTGGTTATCGATGGGACTCCCCGAGCTGCTTCAGAGCCCGCACGACTGGGGAACACAACATCATTTCCTTCTTTGAAACGCTCCTATGCTGTACCTTCCAGAACGGCCACATGCAGCGGGTGTTCATCCGCGAAACGCCTTCGAGCATGACACAACCGCGTTCGAATACACTTCCAGAGGCCAATCATAGGCGTTAGCCTCAAGTCTCAAACCTGATGTAACAGGCTGTTACTAACAACGTGTCCCAACAATAGTTTTTCCTGATTTACCTGGCATTTTCCCTTATATGAGTGGCACGTACTTACTGCTTAACAGTAACAAGAGTCACTCAGTGACTGTCACTGTTGTTGCTGGCATACATGATGGGGACGATAGAACAGAGGCAGATGTGGTGATGGTAACGAAGTAATGCAGACATTAAAGAATCAATCAAGAAATGTCCAACGACAGCTCTAATCACCAGGCGTTGGAAACTTTCCAATTGAAAGCGCGCTTGTTCAGCCGCTGAACTTTAGCGCACGACCTGTTCTCTTCCAGTGTGGGTATCTCACGTATCTTGTAACAAGTTTCATATTCGTCGACGCACCTGGGGGTACAGGTAACCTTTCTATTGAATCTGGTCATCCGTTCGACTACCCGTAGTAGTTGCCCATGTGTCGCAACAGCAACGTCGGGAATCGCCTCGACGCTGCTAATCAGTGGTCGTACCTCACATTCCGCTTTTCGAATTCCTATATCTTCAAGATATATCTTCGAGATATTATCTTGCCTTGCCGGTTCTTTCTGTTCATTCACGCGTAGATGCCAGATATTGAAAATGTTACAGAATGCTTCTATCCTTATCAGGGACGAAGCTCCTATGGCACACCGTCATGCCTTGGAATGTCTTGATCGTTCACTACAAGACTTAATGCAAAATCGGCAATTATTCGGCGGCAAGGTCGTTATTCTTGCCGGTGATTTCCGCCAATTGGCTCCAGTTGTTCGCCACGGTCGACGAGCCGATAAAGCCGACGCATGTATCTCTAGGTCACATCTTTGGGAGTCAGTAATAGTCTTTCCTTTGACTGCTAACCTGGGGTCTGCCCTGCACGTTACACCTGAGAATAGAACCAGTATTTACGAGTACGTTTCATGGCTAACATCTCTTGGTGATGGCACTATTCCATCACCCTTTCCCAACCCTAATCTTAATCATCTAATCGGCCTTCCTTGAGGGAAGTTGAGAAGGACGTTCCTTCCCACCTCACAGTTGATGATAATAATCTGGACAGTCTCGCAGACTTCGTCTACAATGGTATCGAGTCTCCTGAAAACCACACAAATAAATCTTTGGTTTACCATAGGTGCATTCTAAGCCCTACCAAGTTGGTAGTACCAACGACAATATTGAATCTATAATCCGTAATTAACGCCTCTTAATTCCTCTTTAATCCGCAAAATGCCTGGCGTACTTCATAAACTTTACAGTGCTGATACAATCTCTGATGAGACACAACAGCTCAATATCCCAACAGAATTCCTCAATTCCTTGACACCGAACGGACCTCCTCCTCATCTCCTAGAATTATAAGTCAATACTCCTATTATGCTTCTTCGTAATCTTGACCCTTCAAAGGACATTGCAATGGCACACGGTATATCATTCGAGGATTCATAGGACACCCAGTTAAAATTAACAAAACCGAAGTGCTTGGAGGTGCTTACGGTGGTCGCATTGTCCTTATTCAGAGTCTCATTATCTCCTTCCGATACCGACCTACCGTTCTGTCTTGAGCGACGGCAATTTTCATTGAAGGCTTCTTTGTCCTGCACTATCAACCAAGCAACCCAAAGTCAACCTTTGGAAAAGGTAGGTCTTTATCTCCCCCATCCTCCATTTTCCTATGGACATTTCTACGTCGGGGCATCACGGATTGGAAATCTTCTTAATATTAAATTCGTTGTAAATCAAGAACACTACGCGAACGTGGACCCATCCGCAAATATATCCAGTTTTCTAACCACAAACACCGTTTACCCAGAAATTTTGACCTGACCTACTAAACACCTTTTCTACTCTGTTCTTTCATTGCTTGCTCAATATATTTATTTAACTCTACATAGTCGGTGTCGCATTCTTTTGAACAGTTTAGATTAATAACAATTTCGTTTATTGAATCACATTATAGTCTATAGTTTATTCGTTAATATTCAGAATTATATCGTGTTTTATAGTTGGTTCGTCAATATTCACTGAGTTTTATTCAGTCTACGTATATGTATATGTTTATGTATATGTTCATGTATATGGTTATGCATATGTTTACGTATATGTTCACGTACATGTCTATGTTTATGTATATGTATATGTCTATGATTATGTATATGTACGGAAATATGTATGTGTAGAAAATGCAGGCTAAGCAGTCAGGGCGATAAATTGCACCGATGCTTCCTCATGCGCGAGTCCTATATCCAAACCGTGGCTGTGTTCCATCGCACTCTGTCGACCAAGTTCGACAGGTTCTGTCGAGAGATGTTCCAACTTTCGACTCGCATAGCAGATGACCATTCGATGGTCATCCGATGGCTCCGGTTCGGAGCATGACAAGTGGTATGTTTGTCAAGCTGATGAGGATCAGCCATCAGGGTCCGGCGCTCCCGGGGATTGACTCTCCACCAAGTGCGGTCAGGGCTTACGAGTCTTCTATCGATGGAGTATGGACGCACTGAGCCGCCAAGAAGAGCAGAAGAGTTGAGTGATCCTGGTGCTGACTTATTTTTCCTAGAAGAGTTGCCTTTCTCTGGTCGAGTTTCCGGTTTTGGGTCCAAAAAACTATCAATTCAAACCGGAACTTCATCAGCCGGTTGAGTTTTTGTCGTGCAGCTGGTTTTTTGTACGGCCTGGGTTTCCCCAAGACCTTCGAATGGTGAGGTCAACTCTCTTTCCTCAACCATTGGAATTTGATGTGTCTTCCCTGATGATGGTTGATCTCCGCGTCCCATAGTGGTTGCCATTTTCGCTCATTCAGTAATTTAAAGACGGTATTGTTGAAGAACTCAGTTCTATTTCCCTACTGGAATGTGATGGTTCTCAATCGCGGAGCATAGCCAGTCGTCAAGATCGAATATCTTGCTGATTCAGTAAACTGTCTTAGAGAATTTGGAGGTGTGGCCTCATAGTCAATTAATCGGGAATCCCGATTTGAGGTATAGTTATAAGTTGAACGAAAGGCAATGAAAGCTGAGAGTTAGCTTTTTTTGCTGGGATCCACAACCGGGCTAGAGATCCAATGAAGAAGAATGGATAGTAATATGAGACCGGAAATAGAATGAGCCACAGACAAAAAATGACTACGATAATAAGGGTCGCTAAAGAGATAGACGTTCAGGTATCGGCATCAACGGATAAGGGCGATTTGGAACAGACAAACATCTAATTAGTCGTCCAGGATGCGGATTCCAGGGGCTCAGGGAGGGACTTTCGGCGAACGATTACCGGGGCAGAAAATGGGGACGACGAGTCGCTGAAAGGCTTAGTCGTAGCTCACGCCTCTGTCACAGCAATTGTTGCGGTGATGCCGCGACGCGAGGGAACGGAGGCATTATACGGGACGTGTCACACTTCGCAGAAATGACTTCTGATGCAAAGGAAGAGAGGTAGCGTTCGACTCGAAAGTTTCGAGCCACGCGGCATTGGCTCAGCAGAATTTACTGAATAAATAAGATTTTGATACACGGTAGACAAGTTCTAGTTTGTTGTTCAAGTGACATACTATAGGATGTTTCGGTTATTTGAATCCCTATAAAAACAGATGAGTTTGTCGATACAAGACCCTTGTAACAAGGGTGAAGAATATAACGTGTATAATTCGATACGTCTTTTGAACTGAAAGTCGTTTGATGAATACACTATGTAGGTAGATTATTCTGGAGTAGGGATTGTCGCCATCCAAGGATCCAACCATCGGAGAGGCCTCAGCTGCAGGCCTTCAAGATGCGCCACCGAATGAATCTTAACAAGAAGTTAAGAGGAAGGTCGGTAATTGATAGTGCCCGACAACGGTATGAATGTGAGAGAAGATACCACGAATAAACTTGCAGCTTCGTAGTTTCAGGGGAGGAACTATAATCTCTTTGTTAGAGCGTACAATGGATCGTGTCATACGATCCGTGTGCTTGTGTGTTACGCCTGCGCCCGCACAATTGAAGTGCCTATTTTGTGTCGGAAGGCGTGAGCATTCCACGTGTGGCTTAACCTTAACGTGTGTACATGTTTATCTCCGAGATGGATGGAGAATTGAGAATTCAAATCCCCAGTTCGGTCCAGAGGCCCTCTGGCAGAGGGGGATAGTTCGAGCTAAGTGACCATTCAGGTTGATGCATTCAACCTCGTATCCTCAGTTATATTCGTACTTGCACGCTCATGAGTGCCCCAAGCGTCTGTGTGGAAGCACGGGAAACACGCGAGTCATGATACGTGAGGAGGAATTTGAAGTTTTCTCGCCAAATGTTTGTGATGACTTTGATCCTGCAATATGTGTCATTGGATGTCATTCGTAGTTGTTGTAATCTCCACCCCTTACATGATCCGTATCCTCACCATTCTCTCTGCTATTATCGTTGTTGCAAATGGTGCGCAGAGCTGCACTAATGACTCTCAATGCCCAGGTGGAAAATGCCTTTGCATAAAAGGGAACTGTATGTTTCCATTATTTTTCTTGAGCTGTTTACCACAAAACAAAGATGATTGTCTCGGGATTACTGACTGTGATTGTAGATCAGGTATCTGCGAGTAGTGAGGTATATACTTGGTGATCATTGACAGTCTTAGTACGGCTTGATTCTCACGGAGAATCAGACTCTATCTCGACCAGCTTATGTTGGGAATCCTGGGTGTGAGTTATCCCATTATGTTCAGGATCAGATCCTGAGGATCTGTGATCCATCCCAGTTATTCTTTTCATTCTTCGTATCAATCTCATCGCTTAATACCTTTGAATGACAATGTATCCTTGTGACGCAACCGATATTCAATCTGAGAAGTTCATTGCGAAGTCCGTACCATAAAAGTAGAGTCTCGAATCTCTTCGTGACCCAAATATATCCGTAAGTACTTCAATGCTTCCCACTCTGATTTTCAGTTCTGGTCTGTTCGACAGACATTGTTGCATCACTACCGAAGATATTTGTCATAGCAGAAAGAGCCATGTTGAGTTACCCGAGAGTCAGCCGTCAATATCTCCTCCCGAGAAATTCATGGAGTAGTGCAGAACCGTGGGGCATCATTCTGGCCCCCCCCCTATTGAAGAGGAGGCTAGAAATAATATAGTTCACCTCCAGAGATAAGAAGGGCTGTAGACGACGTAACTGCCCTGGTTCGAGCCTACAAAGACCATTACCTGAACCCTTCATAGTATACCTTGAAGAGTCTTCAATGAAGACCCTGGTACAAAGGCATATACTATCTCTTATCGGATCCCTCGATGTATGCTCCAATCACAGAGACTTTAACTGGACATGAAAACCTCTCATTCTTTGCATGCGTATTCCTTGCGATATGCTTAATGTTCGAGCGAATTGTCGTTCTCGAAAACTACGTGGTTAAGAAATTCCGGGGTCCTCATGTTGTCCACGGAGTTTTGAAACACCCTTTAAGTCGATGAAATGACGTTCAGTATCTTACGTTCGACATTTAGCTCCATTCTTTTGGCTCCTTCTCTGACAACGTTCACATATACGTGCCTCCCTCAAGATAGCGTGCTCCTTGCCGA
>NW_003206281.1:41834-47499 GCF_000006405.1 Perkinsus marinus ATCC 50983
TTTATCTACAATCCTCCCCCCTACACCATACTCAAACGAAGAACTCAAGTACACAACATATAATAGATATTGGCCCAAACCACAAAGCCGGTGAATCACCGGGGGTGATGTAGTGACTAAAGCGGTAGTAGTAGTTGACTTCACCGGTTTGTTGACCACTTGATCCACAACTGCTGATCAAATTAGTGATGGAGCGGGATACTGAATCCCGGTATCCAAAACCACAGCAGTAGCCATGATCAGATATACAGGTCAACATGTCCAGCCGGTGAGCCAAGATACGAAACCGCAACCTTGAAGTAATGGTACTACAGCTTAGTCCCCGAAACTCCCCAATACGCACAAAAACCAGTCATTCATGGGGCAAAACTACAAATACTTTCTCAACCCCGAGTTAGATTTTGCAAAACCAGACCTCACCTAGCTCCCCGACAACGAATAAAGTTTACTACTCACCCACGACTTGTTTATCTTTCTTTTTCAACCACTGGTCGTACATCTCATTCCTCCAATTCTCGCTATTTCCAACCTCCACCTCTCCACACTGACCGTTGGCACCCTGGATCGGAGATCTCTGATAAACTCTACCCGACCACCCTGGGACCAGTCCCTTACTGTCTGTTTTGCAAACTGAGAGCTGTCAGCCAAATTAGCATCTTGAGTATAACGCTTCATAGAATTTGAGCGTTCCATCTCCCTAAGGCTTGGATCTCCTCCCAGCTAATATGTCGACTGAGAGACTGTGTTCCATGCCTCCTGAACGAATGCGTACCAAAACACTCCGGTCTAAATTTATCACTTAACACTACCGCACTCGACTCACGCAGGTCATCCCACCTTTGCTATAGACGACAACCGCGCACTCACAGGGTTTGGGAGCTCCCCCGTAAAACGTACATATGGTCAACAATTACATGTGTTGATGATGATATGAACATTCCTGGGAACTACTGGGAATTTCCTTTTGGTTTCTGTATACTTCTACCCGAATTCGTATGTATACCTGTATGATAAGCTTTGGAAACTCTTGAGCTCAGCCGAGGAAAGCGATCACATATATTCCTCCAAATCTATATAGGAAACTCCTGATCTCAGCGGAGGAAGGCGAACATGTATTCCTCCAACACTGTATAGGAAAATCCCGAGCTCAGTAGCTGAGGAAAGCGATCACATATATTCCTCCAAATCTATATAAGAAACTCCCGAGCTCAGCGGAGGAAAGCGAACATGTATTCCTCCAACACTGTATAGGGAAATCCTGAGCTCAGCTGACTCAGCTGAGCTCAGGATTTTCCTAGCTGAGCTGAGGGAAACGATTACATATATTCCTACTCCAACACTGTATAGGAAACTCCTGAGCTCAGCAGCTGAGGAAAGCGGCCATATATTCCTACTCCAACACTGTATAGGAAACTCCTGAGCTCAGTAGCTGAGGAACACGATTACATATATTCCTACCCCAACACTTTCTAGGAAACTCCTGAGCTCAGTAGCTGAGGAAAGCGATTACATATACTCCTACTACTACTGATACTAATCTGCCTCTATTGGAAGGTTATGTATTGAATTATGCGTTCGGGTAATAATATGAATTGTAGTATTGTCAAACTCGTGTGCGCATTGTCAAACTTGGTTGTTACAAAATAGACAAGTGACAAACTTAGATTTTCATTGTCAGTCTCGAGTATAACAAATTTAGATTGTGTCATACTTGAATTCTCAAAGTAGAACTTGATTGTAACAGAATCGAACTGTGAGAAGCACCTTGTCACAAGGTGGAATTCTCAAGCTCAAACTTGCTTGTAGAATAGCGAATATGCTAGAGAGTATCAGTAGTACTGATTCAGAACGGGATGTCTCGGGTGTCTATAAGTGCAGGGTGGTATACTAGCACCTCCGGTGCTTCAACCTTCCGACTCGCATAGCAGACGACCATTCGATGGTCATCCGACGGCTCCGTCGGCTCCGCGAATCGGAGCCGCTCCGACTCGGAGCATGACCAGTGGTATGTTTGTCGAGCTGATGAGGATCAGCCATCAAGGTCCGGCGCTCCCGGGGATTGACTCTCCACCAAGTGCGGTCAGGGCTTACGAGTCTTTTATCGATCGAGTATGGGCGCACTGGGCCGCCATTGGCGGCACGCCAAGAAAAGCAGAAGAGTTGAGTGATCCTGGTGCTGACTCATTTTTCCTGGGAGGGTTACCTTTCTCTGGTCGAGTTTCCGATGCATCGATTAGGAATCAAAATCAATGGACGCGGAATCTGGCTGTTGGATTCCCAGTATCAAAACGTGATAATCATGTTGAGTTGAGTTCATCCGAAAGTTTTGGACCGAAACAGTCAAATATTCACACCTATGATGGAGACAATGTTTCGGAAACATCGATGCGAAAACAGGCTCAATTGGTGTGTTATTGACGCATCGCCAACGACGCATCAAGTGAGTGCGCCCTGAATTTTAAGGGCACCTTCAGGTGCGAACAGGGAAATCTCTGGATAAACCCCGAGAATGGATGAACGCCCCTGACTATTAAGATTATGGATCCTAATATTCTTAATAAGACTGTCTTAACCTGGTTCCGTCCAACTGGCTGAATTTCTTCTTCGCAGTTGACATCGTGTAATTTCCCAGCAATCTAGATTGGTTATGCCAACTTCACTTTGCCAATCGCTTGTTGGTTGCTGGCCATTGGATTTTGGGTCCAAAAATCTATCAATTCCAACCGGAACTTCATCAGCCGGTTGAGTCTTTGACAAAGACTCTTTGTCGTGCAGTTGGTTTTGTGTTTGGCTTCGGTTTTCCCAAGACATTCGAATGGTGGAGTCAACTCTTTCTCCTCAACCATTGGAATTTGATGTGTCTTCCCTGACGATGGTTGATCTCCGCGCTCCATAGTGGTTGCTATTTTCGCTCATTCAGTAATTTAAAGCCGGTGTTGTTCAAGCACTCAGTTTTATTCCCCTACTGGAATGTGATGGTTTTCAATCGCGAAACATACCCAGTCGTCAAGATTGAATATCTTGCTAATTCAGTGAACTGTCGCAGAAAATTTGGAGGTGTGGCTTCATAGTCAGTTAATCGGGAATCCCGATTTGGGGTATAGTTATAAGTTGAGCAAAGGGCAATCACAGCTGAGAGCTAGCTTTTTTCGCTGGGATCTACAAGCGGGCTAGAGATCCAGTGAAGAAGAATGGATAGGAATATAAGACCGAAAGTAGAATGAGCCACAGGCAAAAAATGACTACGTTAACAAGGGTCGATAGAGCAATTGAATGACGTTTAGGTCTCGGCATCAACTGATAAGGGCGATTTGGAACAGACAAAAATCTAGTTAGTCGTCCAGGATGTGGATTCCAGGGGCTCAGGGAGGGACTTTCGGCGAACGATTACCGGGGCAGAAAATGGGGACGACGAGACGCTGAAAGGCTTAGTCGTAGCTGACGCCTCTGTCACAGCAATTGTTGCGGTGATGCCGCGACGCGAGGGAACGGAGGCATTATACGGGACGTGTCACACTTCGCAGAAATGACTTCTGATGCAAAGGAAGAGAGGTAGCGTTCGACTCGAAAGTTTCGAGCCACGCGCGGCATTGGCTCAGCAGAATTTACTGAATAAATAAGATTTTGATACACGGTAGACAAGTTCTAGTTTGTTGTTCAAGTGACATACTATAGGATGTTTCGGTTATTTGAATCCCTATAAAAACAGATGAGTTTGTCGATACAAGACCCTTGTAACAAGGGTAAAGAATATAACGTGTATAATGGGATACGTCTTTTGAACTGAAAGTTGTTTGATGAATACACTATGTAGGTAGATTATTCTGGAGTAGGGATTGTCGCCATCCAAGGATCCAACCATCGGAGAGGCCTCAGCTGCAGGCCTTCAAGATGCGCCACCGAATGAATCTTAACAAGAAGTTAAGAGGAAGGTCGGTAATTGATAGTGCCCGACAACGGTATGAGTGTGAAAGAAGATACCACGAATAAACTTGCAGCTTCCTAGTTTCAGGGGAGGAAGTTCCTCCGAGGAACTATAATCTCTTTGTTAGAGCGTACAATGGATCGTGTCATACGATCCGTGTGCTTGTGTGTTACGCACGCGCCCGCACAATTGAAGTGCCTATTTTGTGTCGGAAGGCGTGAGCATTCCACGTGTGGCTTAACCTTAACGTGTGTACATGTTTATCTCGGAGATAAACATGTTTATCTTCCCCATCCATCTCGGAGATAATATCTCCGAGATGGATGGGGAATTAAAGATTCAAATCCCCAGTTCGGTCCAAAGGGTAATGCTGGTTCGAGCTAAGTGAACATACAGGTTGATGCATTCAACCTCGTATCCTCAGTTATATTCGTACTTGCACGCTCATGAGTGCCCCAAGGGTCTGTGTGGAAGCACGGGAAACACGCGTCATGATACGTGAGGAGGAATTTGAAGTTTTCTCAAATGTTTGTGATGACTTTGATCCTGCAATATGTGTCATTGGATATCAATGGTAGTTGTTGTAATCTCTACCCCTTACATGATCCGTATCCTCACCATTCTCTATGCTATTATCGTTGTTGCAAATGGTGCGCAGAGCTGCACTAATGACTCTCAATGCCCAGGTGGAAAATGCCTTTGCACGAGCGGGAAGTGTATGTATCCACTCCCTTTCTTGAGTTGTTTACCACAAAACCCAGAAGATTGTCTCGGGTTCATTTCCTGTGAATGTAAATCAGGTATCTGCGTATAGTGAGGTATATACTAGGTAACCATTGACAGTCGTAGTGCGGCGTAATTCTCACGGAGAATCAGACTCTGTCTTTACCAGTTTATGTTGGGAACCCTGGGTGTGAGTTATCCCATTATGTTCAGGATCTGTGATGCATCCGAGTTATTTCTTTCATTCTTTGTATCTATTTCATTGCTTAATACCTTTGAATGACAATGTTTTCTTGTGACGCAACCGATATTCAATCTGAGAAGTTCATTGCGAAGTCCGTACCATAAAAGTAGAGTCTCGAATCTCTTCGTGATCCAAATATGTACGTAAGTACTTCGATGCTTCTCACTCTGATTTTCAGTTCTGGTCTGTTCGACAGACATTGTTGTAACACTACCGGAGATATTTGTCATAGCAGGAAGAGCCATGTTGAGTTACACGAGAGTCAGCCGTCAATATCTCCTCACGAGAAACTCATAGAGTAGTGCAGAGCCGTGGGGCATCATTCTGCCCCCCTATTGAAGAGAAGGCGAGAAATAATATGCTTCACCTCCAGAGATAAGAAGGGTTGTAGACGACGTAACTGCCCTGTTTCGAGCCAACAAAGACCATTTTCTGATCCTTTTATAGTATACCTTGAATACACTGGTACAAAGGCATATACTATCTCTTATCGGATCCCTCAATGTATGTTCCAATCACAGAAACGCATCAGATGCATCGCATCTCTCACCTGGACTAAGCTCAGGCGAATAAGACTTATCGAATCTTCAAACCTCCACATCACTTGTCGACAGCTGTGAATCCGATAATTCTTCATTATCCCTATATGCCGTTTTCGTCATCGAGCGGAGCAGATAACTACCCATGAAGTGTCCAAACGCCTCGTGTGGCAGCCACACAGCATTCCTGTCATCACTTATGACGTAAGCTAACACATCCAACGTCCTTCTGGC
>NW_003206281.1:47599-49542 GCF_000006405.1 Perkinsus marinus ATCC 50983
TCATTGCGAAGTCCGTACCATAGTAGAGTCTCGAATCTCTTCGTGATCCAAATATGTACGTAAGTACTTCGATGCTTCCCACTCTGATTTTCAGTTCTGGTCTGTTCGACAGACATTGTTGCATCACTACCGAAGATATTTGTCATAGCAGGAAGGGCCATGTTGAGTTACACGAGAGTCAGCTGTCAATATCTCCTCCCGAGAAATTCAAGAGAAGGCTAGAAATAATTATATTAGTTCACCTCCAGAGATAAGAAGGGCTGTAGACGACGTAACTGCCCTGGTTCGAACCTACAAAGACCATTAGCTGAACCGTTCATAGTATACCTTGAAGAGTCTTCAACGAAGACCCTGGTACAAAGGCATGTACTATCTCTCATCGGATCCCTCGATGTATGCTCCAATCACAGAGACTTTAACTGGACATGAAAACCTCTCATTCTTTGCATGCGTATTCCTTGCGATATGCTTAATGTTCGAGCGAATTGTCGTTCTCGAAAACTACGTGGTTTAGAAATTCCGGGGTCCTCATGTTGTCCACGGAGTTTTGAAACACCCTTTAAGTCTATGAAATGACGTTCAGTATCTTACGTTCGACATTTAGCTCCATTCTTTTGGCTCCTTCTCTGACAACGTTCACATATACGGTGCCTCCCTCAAGATAGCGTGCTCCTTGCCGAACATTGCTCGGCTCCATCTGTCCCATTATATTTCGGTAACGCAGCTGCATGTGCTCTGCTTGAGAGGTCATTGGTATGTTTTGTACATATGCTAATTTGGTGGATAACATCACCCTGCTGATATCTCCATTGGGTTGGCGTTCAATATTAATTCCTGGGACTTTGTGCACAGAATACTCCTTATCTAAGATCACTGATTTCGGCGCACTGTTGAAGAAATGATGAGTTAGCTAGCGACTTTGCTCATTTTGTGAGCATTTGTCACCGATTTTGAAGTCTTTTTTCACTCACCTAGCACTCTTGTCCACATATGGTATATATCAATTTACAGTAAGATGGAGCTCAGCTCACCCTGAACCTCAACGCGTTCGATGAACTCGCGGAATCTGAACATGTGCGACGTGTATGGATATCCCCGAGACCTCTCTACACCGTTATCATAACAGCGTTATGAATCCCTAGCCCGCCTGCCCTATCGGCATCACGCCCGTTGTTCGCGTCCGCTGATGACGGGGGACGGCATGATCGAAAGTTGACTGCCTGCGAGCTGTCTCTTTGTTCGTCCGGTTCGTCACTCAGTTGCCACCAGATTTTATCTACAATCCTCCCCCCTACACCATACTTCAAACGAAGAACTCAAGTACACAACATATAATAGATATTGGCCCAAACCACAAAGCCGGTGAATCACCGGGGGTGATGTAGTGACTAAAGCGGTAGTAGTAGTTGACTTCACCGGTTTGTTGACCACTTGATCCACAACTGCTGATCAAATTAGTGATGGAGCGGGATACTGAATCCCGGTATCCAAAACCACAGCAGTAGCCATGATCAGATATACAGGTCAACATGTCCAGTCGGTGAGCCAAGATACGAAACCGCAACCTTGAAGTAATGGTACTACAGCTTAGTCCCCGAAACTCCCCAATACGCACAAAAACCAGTCATTCATGGGGCAAAACTACAAATACTTTCTCAACCCCGAGTTAGATTTTGCAAAACCAGACCTCACCTAGCTCCCCGACAACGAATAAAGTTTACTACTCACCCACGACTTGTTTATCTTTCTTTATCAACCACTGGTCGTAAATCTCATTCCTCCAAATTCTCGCTATTTCCAACCTCCACCTCTCCACACTGACCGTTGGCACCCTGGATCGGAGATCTCTGATAAACTCTACCCGACCACCCTGGGACCAGTCCCTTACTGTCTGTTTTGCAAACTGAGAGCTGTCAGCCATAATTAGCATCTTGAGTATAACG
>NW_003206281.1:49642-51061 GCF_000006405.1 Perkinsus marinus ATCC 50983
CATCGCACTCTGTCGACCAAGTTCGACGGGTTCCGTCGAGAGATGTTCCAACTTTCGACTCGCATAGCAGATGACCATTCGATGGTCATCCGACGGCTCCGATTCGGAGCATGACAAGTGGTATGTTTGTCAAGCTGATGAGGATCAGCCATCAGGGTCCGGCGCTCCCGAGGATTGACTCTCCACCAAGTGCGGTCAGGGCTTACGAGTTTTTTATCGATGGAATATGGACGCACTGAGCCGCCAAGAAGAGCAGAAGAGTTGAGTGATCCTGGTGCTGACTCATTTTTCCTAGAAGGGTTGCCTTTCTCTGGTCGAGTTTCCGATGCATCGATTAGGAATCCGAGTCAATGGATCCGGAATCTGGCTGTTGGATTCTCAGTATCACAACGTGATGATCATGTTGAGTTGAATTCATCCAAAATTTTTGGACCAAAACAGTCAGGTATTCACACCTCTGATGGAAACAATGTTCGGAAACAAAATTCCAAGGGCACCTTTAGGTGCGAACAGGAAAATCTCTGGATGAACTCCGAGAATGGATGAACCCCCTGACTATTAAAATTAAGAATCCCAATATTCTCAGTAAGACTGTCTTAACCTGGTTCTGTCCAACTGGTTGAATTTCTTCTTCGCAGTTGACATCGTGTAATTTCCCAGCAATTTCGATTGGTTATGCCAACTTCACTTTGCCAATCGCTTGTTGGTTGTTGGCCATTGGATTTTGGGTCCAAAAAACTATCAATTCTAACCGGAACTTCATCAGCCGGTTGAGTTTTTGTCGTGCAGCTGGTTTTTTGTACGGCCTGGGTTTCCCCAAGACCTTCGAATGGTGAGGTCAACTCTTTTTCCTCAACCATTGGAATTTGATGTGTCTTCCCTGATGATGGTTGATCTCCGCGTCCCATAGTGGTTGCCATTTTCGCTCATTCAGTAATTTAAAGACGGTATTGTTGAAGAACTCAGTTCTATTTCCCTACTGGAATGTGATGGTTCTCAATCGCGGAGCATAGCCAGTCGTCAAGATCGAATATCTTGCTGATTCAGTGAACTGTCTTAGAGAATTTGGAGGTGTGGCCTCATAGTCAATTAATCGGGAATCCCGATTTGGGGTATAGTTATAAGTTGAACGAAAGGCAATGAAAGCTGAGAGTTAGCTTTTTTTGCTGGGATCCACAACCGGGCTAGAGATCCAATGAAGAAGAATGGATAGTAATATGAGACCGGAAATAGAATGAGCCACAGACAAAAAATGACTACGATAATAAGGGTCGCTAAAGAGATAGACGTTCAGGTCTCGGCATCAACGGATAAGGGCGATTTGGAACAGACGAACATCTAATTAGTCGTCCAGGATGTGGATTCCAGGGGCTCAGGGAGGGACTTTCGGCGAACGATTACCGTGACAGAAAATGGGGA
>NW_003206281.1:51161-52983 GCF_000006405.1 Perkinsus marinus ATCC 50983
TTCGCCCTTGATAAATTTTCCAGGTTTTAATCCATCGCTTACCGTTGGTGCGTGATAACTCAATCAAGGTTCTGTAGGAGGGCGCTTCTGAAAGAGATCGAAGCCTGGAGAGTCACCTGTGGGGCGTCCACGAATTATACGGTGTGATAGACTCCTGTTTCGAGACGAGGTCGATAATAGAAAGACAGAGGTTGAGGTGAAAGGCCGCATAAAGATTCTCGAGGATTCGAGGATTCATCTGAGAAGTTCGAGGATTCCTGTAACAGGAATCCTGTTCGACCTCGAGAAGTTACTTACTAGAAATGAGTTACTCCGTTGAACGAAGTTCGTACTAGAAACGAAGTTCGCTGATACGCTCATACTGCTTCAAGGCCTCTATGTCCCTCTTCATTAGGTTTCATTTTTTATGAGTCAATTACTGCTAACGATGCAGAAAGTGTAGAGCAGGCTGCTCTGAGCAGCTCTACTAGAGCTGTGGGTAACGGATCGAAACCGTCCCAAATGGTAGTCAGAGACTAACAGTACAAACTTAATACCTAGAATTATCTGTCTATCTTAGAGCAAGGGCATGCAACGGCCTCTTAGAGGCCGAGTTAATTGGCTGATGTGACATCAGCCATCAGACATCAGTGATGTCTGTGGCTCAAGCGCCGTGTTGTTAGCGAGAAGTTATTTGCTCGATTTCTCCGTCATGCTGCAACTGGATTATGTAAGATTCTTACAGTAAGAATTCGCGAGCTTTTTGGTGGCGACCATTGTAAGTGATCTCCGGTGTACTCAATATCGGATGGCAACCCGTGCCGTTACACATGAAACGTAAGAGACTAATCATTGATAGTGTATGAGTGGCACGTATCGAGGGTGGAGAAAAAGCTGATAAATCGGTGCTCTACGACGCAGAGCACCGATTTATCAGCTTCTTCATTTATCGCTTCACGCAGAGTCTGCGTGAAGCGCATTCCACGCGCTGAATAATTTCTTGGAGAGAGCGTGATGAGCAGTAGAAAGTCTGACACGATTCGTGTCACACGAAGATACAAATTCGACTCTCCATAGTTGCATAGTTAACTGACTTGCTCGTAAGATATATTTTTCCATGAACTATAATACATTGTATAAAAAACACAAGCGATGGAGTTCTGGAGTGTAGTTATTCGCGGGGCGAATTATTCGCCGCGAATATGAGTTGATACTTTGCGGATTAAGCGAAACGTAAGTCGACAGCTCAGCTGGAGCAGAATCACTGTGATGCATGATGTCAAATCACATACTCATAATGACTAATGAAAATAAATGAAGTTTACTCGGGGGTGATTCGGTCATCATTGGGACAAAACCTTGATGAGAGCGATCTTCTACTTCTTAAGTATTTCTCGTACAGCCGCCTCAGCATTCACGCGGCCGAAAGTGAGAACCTTACCCCCTTTGCTATCCATCACACCTGGCGTGGCCGTATTTTTGATGATACTTCGGATATAACCTGGAGTCAGTTTAGCATGCTGAGAAGGTTCAAGACTATAGAGCATTCCAGCCATACCTGCAACGATGGCCGCGGCCGCTGAGGTACCTGTACCCTTGCCATACTTTCCAGTGGGAGTAGTTGCCAGTATTTGGTAGCCAGGAGCGGCGATGTCAACAGCTGAACCAAAATTGCTTTCGTCGTCCAACTGCATTCTTGTACCATTTGAAGCAGCCACACATATAACACCGTCCGTATAGGGTCCGCTGAGGGAACAAGGATAGTATTCTTCCGTGTCCAGATCTGAGTGGTCATTTCCTGCTGCCACAACAACTAGCATGCCAGCTGACACTGCTTCGAGAA
>NW_003206281.1:53083-56006 GCF_000006405.1 Perkinsus marinus ATCC 50983
TTGGCCCAAACCACAAAGCCGGTGAATCACCGGGGGTGATGTAGTGACGAAAGCTGTAGTAGTAGTTGACTCCACCGGTTTGTTGATTACTTGATCCACAACTGCTGATCAAATTAGTGATGGAGCGGGATACTGAATCCCGGTATCCAAAACCACAGCAGTAGCCATGATCAGATATACAGGTCAACATGTCCAGTCGGTGAGCCAAGATACGAAACCGCAACCTTGAAGTAATGGTACTACAGCTTAGTCCCCGAAACTCCCCAATACGCACAAAAACCAGTCATTCATGGGGCAAAACTACAAATACTTTCTCAACCCCGAGTTAGATTTTGCAAAACCAGACCTCACCTAGCTCCCCGACAACGAATAAAGTTTACTACTCACCCACGACTTGTTTATCTTTCTTTACCAACCACTGGTCGTAAATCTCATTCCTCCAAATTCTCGCTATTTCCAACCTCCACCTCTCCACACTGACCGTTGGCACCCTGGATCGGAGATCTCTGATAAACTCTACCCGACCACTCTGGGACCCGTCCCTCACTGTCTGTTTTGCAAACTGAGAGCTGTCAGCCAAATTAGCATCTTGAGTATAACGTTTCGTAGAATTTGGGCGTTCCATCTCCCTAAGGCTTGGATCTTCTCCCAGCTAATATGTCGACTGAGAGACTGTGTTCCATGCCTCCTGAACGAATGCGTACCAAAACACTCCGGTCTAAATTTATCACTTAACACTACCGCACTCGACTCACGCAGGTCATCTCACCTTTGCTATAGACGACAACCGCGCACTCACAGGGTTTGGGAGCTCCCCTGTAAAGCGTACATATGGCCAACAATTACATGTGTTGATGATGATATGAACATTCCTGGGAACTATTGGGAGTTTCCTTTTGGTTTCTGTATACTTCTACCCGAATTCGTATGTAAACTTGTATGATAAGCTTTGGAAACTCCTGAGCTCAGCCGAGGAAAGCGATCACATATATTCCTCCAAATCTATATAGGAAACTCCTGAGCTCAGCGGAGGAAGGCGAACATGTATTCCTCCAACACTGTATAGGAAGATCCTGAGCTCAGTAGCTGAGAAAAGCGATCACGTATATTCCTCCAAATCTATATAAGAAACTCCCAAGCTCAGCGGAGGAAAGCGAACATGTATTCCTCCAACACTGTATAGGAAAATCCTGAACTCAGCTGACTCAGCTGAGCTCAGGAATTTTCTAGCTGAGCTGAGGGAAACGATTACATATATTCCTACTCCAACACTGTATAGGAAACTCCTGAGCTCAGTAGCTGAGGAAAGCGATTACATATACTCCTACATAATCTGCCTCTATTGGAAGGTTATGTATTGAATTATGCGTTCGGGTAATATTATGAATTGTAGTATTGTCAAAACTCGTGTGCGCATTGTCAAACTTGGTGTTTACAAAATAGACAAGTGACAAACTTAGAGTTTCATTGTCAATCTCGAGTATAACAAATTTAGATTGTGACATACTTGAATTCTCAAAGTAGGACTTGATTGTAACAGAATCGAACTGTGAAAAGCACCTTGTCACAAGGTGGAATTCTCAAGCTCAAACTTGCTCGTAGAATAGCGAATATGCTAGAGAGTATCAGTAGTACTGATTCAGAACGGGATGTCTCGGGCGATAAGTGCAGGATGGTATACTAGCACCTCCGGTGCTTCAACCTTTCGACTCGCATAGCAGACGACCATTCGATGGTCATCCGACGGCTCCGTCGACTCCGCGAATCGGAGCCGCTCCGACTCGGAGCATGACCAGTGATATGTTTGTCGAGCTGATGAGGATCAGCCATCAAGGTCCGGCGCTCCCGGTGATTGACTCTCCACCAAGTGCGGTCAGGGCTTACGAGTCTTTTATCGATGGAGTATGGGCGCACTGGGCCGCCATTGGCGGTCCGCCAAGAAAAGCAGAAGAGTTGAGTGATCCTGGTGCTGACTCATTTTTCCTGAGAGGGTTGCCTTTCTCTGGTCGAGTTTCCGATGCATCGATTAGGAATCAAAATCAATGGACCCGGAATCTGGCTGTTGGATTCCCAGTATCACAACGTGATAATCATGTTGAGTTGAGTTCATCCAAAAGTTTTGGACCAAAACAGTCAGGTATTCACACCTATGATGGAAACAATGTTTCGGAAACATCGATGCGAAAACAGGCTCAATTGGTGTGTTATTGACGCATCGCCAACGACGCATCAGGTGAGTGCGCCCTGAATTCCAAGGGCACCTTTAGGTGCGAACAGGGAAATCTCTGGATAAACCCCGAGAATGGATGAACGCCCCTGACTATTAAGATTATGCATCCTAATATTCTTAATAAGACTGTCTTAACCTAGTTCTGTCCAACTGGTTGAATTTCTTCTTCGCAGTTGACATCGTGTAATTTCCCAGCAATCTAGATTGGTTATGCCAACTTCACTTTGCCAGTCGCTTGTTGGTTGCTGGCCATTGGATTTTTGGTCCAAAAATCTATCATTTCCAACCGGAACTTCATCAGCCGGTTGAGTCTTTGTCGTGCAGTTGGTTTTGTGTTTGGCTTCGGTTTCCCCAAGACATTCGAATGGTGGAGTCAACTCTTTTTCCTCAACCATTGGAATTTGATGTGTCTTCCCTGATGATGGTTGATCTCCGCGCTCCATAGTGGTTGCTATTTTCGCTCATTCAGTAATTTAAAGCCGGTGTTGTTCAAGCACTCAGTTTTATTCCCCTACTGGAATGTGATGGTTTTCAATCGCGAAACATACCCAGTCGTCAAGATTGAATATCTTGCTAATTCAGTGAACTGTCGCAGAAAATTTGGAGTGTGGCTTCATAGTCAGTTAATCGGGATCCCGATTTGGGGTATAGTATAAGTTGAGCAAAGGCATCAAAGCTGAGAGCTAGCTTTTT
>NW_003206281.1:56106-57611 GCF_000006405.1 Perkinsus marinus ATCC 50983
TGCAAACGGTGCGCAGAGCTGCACTAATGACTCTCAATGCCCAGGTGGAAAATGCGTTTGCACAAAAGGGAACTGTATGTTTCCATTATTCTTCTTGAGCTGTTTACCACAAAACAAAGATGATTGTCTCGGGTTTATTGACTGTGATTGTAAATCAGCTATCTGCGAGTAGTGAGGTATATACTTGGTGACCATTGACAGTCTTAGTACGGCTTGATTTTCGCGGAGAATCAGACTCTATCTCGACCAGCTTATGTTGGGAATCCTGGGTGTGAGTTATCCCATTATGTTCAGGATCAGATCCTGAGGATCTGTGATCCATCCCAGTTATTTTTTCCATTCTTCATATCCATCTCATCGCTTAATACCTCTGAATGACAATGTATCCTTGTGACGCAACCGATATTCAATCTGGGAAGTTCATTGCGAAGTCCGTACCATAGTAGAGTCTCGAATCTCTTCGTGATCCAAATATGTACGTAAGTACTTCGATGCTTCCCACTCTGATTTTCAGTTCTGGTCTGTTCGACAGACATTGTTGCATCACTACCGAAGATATTTGTCATAGCAGGAAGGGCCATGTTGAGTTACACGAGAGTCAGCTGTCAATATCTCCTCCCGAGAAATTCAAGAGAAGGCTAGAAATAATTATATTAGTTCACCTCCAGAGATAAGAAGGGCTGTAGACGACGTAACTGCCCTGGTTCGAGCCTACAATGACCATTACCTGAACCCTTTATAGTATACCTTGAAGAGTCTTCAATGAAGACCCTGGTACAAAGGCATATACTATCTCTTAGCGGATCCCTCGATGTATGCTCCAATCACAGAGACTTTAACTGGACATGAAAACCTCTCATTCTTTGCATGCGTATTCCTTGCGATATGCTTAATGTTCGAGCGAATTGTCGTTCTCGAAAACTACGTGGTTTAGAAATTCCGGGGTCCTCATGTTGTCCACGGAGTTTTGAAACACCCTTGAAGTCGATGAAATGACGTTCAGTATCTTACGTTCGACATTTAGCTCCATTCTTTTGGCTCCTTCTCTGACAACGTTCACATATACGGTGCCTCCCTCAAGATAGCGTGCTCCTTGCCGAACATTGCTCGGCTCCATCTGTCCCATTATATTTCGGTAAGGCAGCTGCATGTGCTCTGCTTGAGAGGTCATTGGTATGTTTTGTACATATGCTAATTTGGTGGATAACATCACCCTGCTGATATCTCCATTGGGTTGGCGTTCAATATTAATTCCTGGGACTTTGTGCACAGAATACTCCTTATCTAAGATCACTGATTTCGGCGCACTGTTAAAGAAATGATGAGTTAGCTAGCGACTTTGCTCATTTTGTGAGCATTTGTCACCGATTTTGGAGTCCTCTTTCACTCACCTAGCACTCTTGTCCACATATGGTATATATCAATTTACAGTAAGATGGAGCTCAGCTCACCCTGAACCTCAACGCGTTCGATGAACTCGCGGAATCTGAACATGTGCGACGTGT
>NW_003206281.1:57711-59551 GCF_000006405.1 Perkinsus marinus ATCC 50983
AACGCCTCGTGTGGCAGCCACACAGCATTCCTGTCATCACTTATGACGTAAGCTAACACATCCAACGTCCTTCTGGCCAGGGTGTTCCGACAAAGGGAAAATTACTCGAGAAAACGGCAAACTGGCTTAAAGGTGGCAAAGAGTGGCAAAATAGCCGTGTCCACAGGGAATATTTCTACAGGCCGGCCTTCTGGCGGGCCTACAAGCGACCCATTGGCCTTGATGGTCACTGAGTATTCCGTTTAGGAGGACCGTCAACAGTAGCTAAGTCCCTTCCACGGCCACTGTCTACTGACGCCATATCAGAGTCAGAACGTCTGCCCTCGCATAAGAGGGGGACGGTACCTCTTCTCCGATGGTACACCATGTTTACTAGCTACAACACACGGGCTTTCTGAGGAGGGATAAACCGCAAGGGGTATTTTGGCATCAGATGTCTCTTGGAAACGAGATTGACAATGTAATATGCTACACTCAATCATGCCAAAGATCATCATGATCTGTCTTACCAGACAAACTGGGTCTGGACCTAAGCGGCGAGACTTCTCCAGCTGACCGCCGTTGCGGCGTTCCCTGGACTGCTCCCATGACCTCTGGCTTCGGCCCTGGAAGCGACAGCAACAATACGATGTCCTACACTGAGCCACATGATTCGTGATGTTGCATGTTTGCCCATTCCACAAAAGCACTCAAACGGTTCATTGTCAACGCGGTCATTCTTCTCGGCGGACCGATATCGCGTATACTTGTTTATCCTTTCGACCACATCCCATGATCATCAGCTTCGTACGCCAACGGGGCTCGTCGAACATGCAATGCGGTCATCACGATAGTATACAGGATCCATCGATAAGTTCTTGTCTTCGCCCTTGATAAATTTTCCAGGTTTAATCCATCGCTTACCATTGGTGCGTGATAACTCAATCAAGGTTCTTGTAGGAGGGCGCTTCCTGAAAGAAATCGAAGCCTTGAAAGTCACCTGTGGGGCGTCCACGAATTATACGGTGTGATAGACTCCTGTTTCGAGACGAGGTCGATAATAGAAAGACAGAGGTTGAGGTGAAAGGCCGCATAAAGATTCTCGAGGATTCGTTCATCTAAGAAGTTCGAGGATTCCTGTAACAGGAATCCTGTTCGACCTCGAGAAGTTACTTACTAGAAATGAGTTACTCCGTTGAACGAGGTTCGTACTAGAAAAGAAGTTCGCTGATACGCTCATACTGCTTCAAGCCCTCTATGTCCCTCTTCATTAGGTTTCATTTTTTATGAGTCAATTACTGCTAAAGATGCAGAAAGTGTAGAGCAGGCTGCTCTGAGCAGCTCTACTAGAGCTGTGGGTAACGGATCGAAACCTTCCCAAATGGTAGTCAGAGACTAACAGTACAAACTTGATACCTAGGATTACCTGTCTATCTTAGAGCAAGGGCATGCAACGGCCTCTTAGAGGCCGAGTTAATTGGCTGATGTGACATCAGCCATCAGACATCAGTGATGTCTGTGGCTCAAGCGCCGTGTTGTTAGCGAGAAGTTATTTGCTCGATTTCTCCGTCATGCTGCAACTGGATTATGTAAGATTCTTACAGTAAGAATTCGCGAGCTTTTTGGTGGCGACCATTGTAAGTGATCTCCGGTGTACTCAATATCGGATGGCAACCCGTGCCGTTACACATGAAAAGTGAGAGACTAATCATTGATAGTGTATGATTGGCACGTATCGAGGGTGGGGAAGAAGCTGATAAATCGGTGCTCTGCGTAAAGCGCACTCCACGCGCTAAATAATTTCTTGGAGCGAGCGTGATGAGCAGTGGAATGTCTGGCTGCCAGACATGAATCGTGCCAA
>NW_003206281.1:59651-76873 GCF_000006405.1 Perkinsus marinus ATCC 50983
CCTAAATGCGACGAGTCGTCGCGACGACATGCTGCATCTCGATTCGAGATGCAGCAAACAACAAACTAAAAAGTGAAGCTCATTCACTGCATTTGTCGTGAGGCAATTCTGCACGCTCGCACAAACGCACAAACACACAACTGGCGAGTTGCAGCATCTGCCTGGCAGATTCTGAGCCCGCTCTGTCTGCTGACTCCGGAACTCACGGTTCGTGAGCTTCTGGTCATCTTCGAGTATGATGGTCGACACAGCGCGTAGAGAATGGGACGAAATGAAACGTGTCTCCGTGCTGATATGAGGACTTCAGACATCAGCACGGAGACTCGAACTTCGGATTCCGAAGCCAGTTGCTATTATTTTCGTATCACTTCTGGGCGGTTTCCAAGCCTCGTATGTAGAGAACTCAGAGTCCTGAACTCTAAAGGTTTCCTACGAACACTGAAGATTATCTACGAACACTGAAGGTTCTGAGCGTTCAAATAGAAGCGAACGTTTCTATTTGAATCGAGAGTTATCTGTCAGAACTCTATACATATCGATTGGGCTATCATGAAGCCTACTAATCAATGCGTCTCATCACTCACAGCCGAGTCCCCTATGTTGCTTGGCCGGATAAACCAAGTCAACCAAGGGTTCCGGGCTGAAACTCCCATCATCCAGTTGAACGTGGGGCTGCTCGTAGAGTTCTGCGAGATCTTAAAACTGTCGCGCCCATATTTATCCTCCTCATGAACTCTTTCGAACGACGCTCCCAGTCGGATTCCATCACAATCTTATTCTGGCGGATAACACCTCTTTGGAAGGAGCGTTATCCGCTTGAATTGGCTCGATGAGGGAACAGCTCGTTAGAGACCCGTCAGCCTAGGCGAGAATCTCATCCGCTTGAATTTACCATGACACCAAATTGGTAGTGGATCACGAAGAAAGGAAACGGACACTGTATCCTGGGTGATCGGTTCCTTTCTTCATAGTGAACTCACTAAAATGGGGATTTCAAGAGTTGAGATACATCATTAACAATTTACGGTTAGCTTTCGATTGTGTTTTTGCACTTTTTTGCCTTTTTTTATTATTTTCATTTTTTTTCAGGTCCATTTTTTCATGCGAAAAAAACGAAATGAAAAAAAGTTAAATCGCATTGATGCTGAAAGAAGGAAATTTGAAGAAAAGGCAGCGGGTTTTTTCCTCAAAAACGTGCCGGCCCGGCAGGTTATGCGATTTGGATAATCCGAATGATCAGCTCCGCTCAGTATGGGGCCTGTGTACAAGAAGTGATGCCATGACATGAAGTTATATGCAATTTCATGGCGCGATTGCTCAATCCCCCGTCGGAATTTTTCGCTCCACCGCGGTAAATCCCGGAAGGGAATCCCAATATGCATGACATCGGTGGGATGAGATTTTCCATGTATGTGCCAATTTGAATCCTTCCATCCTTTAGACAACTTCATTCTGCATCCCTATAGTCGTTTCGGTGATTCGTTAATTGACTGTAATCTCCAACAATTTATCGTGTTTAACAACTACTTGGTTGAGTTGAGTTTATCTTCATCTATGAATTAACGAATGATTTACTTCATGTCATATGTTCTTCCCACGATCAACTCTCAGCAAATGATGGCGAAGCCTCCTCAACCGTTGCCTCTGACGAATCAGACTCCATAACAATCGTCTTTGCCTTCAATTCTTTGATGGTGCTCCACTTGATGAAGGCGTCTTTGAAGATACGGCCGGTTTGAGATTCTCCCTGACAACAGCACCAGCTAATCAGCGATTTTTCATGGATCCATAATGTGGACTCCACATCGGTGTAGGACATGGTATTATACCATATTCTATTAGTATACGACTGCTCACGTCGACGCGAGTTAGGCTGACGAGAAGAATCTCTCTTGGGCACTCGTGCCACACCGGCTTCTGGTTATCAGATATACACAGCGCAATAATCTACTATTATCCTTGAATTGTTGAACAATGAAACCCGAACTAGCACATATTGGGAACAATTATTGCTCTCAATATATCTTAGTCGCTAGGACCTAGCGGACATCATGTCCGGGAAATGCTCGCAAAGTCCTCACCGCTGAATTTCGAATGGGTATCTGAAGGCCGTTTTGATGTGTGGTTTCTACTCACTGATGACTCTGATCATTTCAAACAGCGATGAATGATGTCCTCTCACCTTGTCTGTCCAGGTAATCTCCCTGAACCTCTTCTCCACGATGATCTTCTCGTATTACGACTGCGTGTATTTGCCGATGCCTGTACTGATACAAAACAAAATCAAAGATCTTTTCTTGGGGTCGGAGACGTCGGAGAAGTTCCCTATATCAGTCCAATACCCATTTATACATACCGATACTCCTTCCGAATCTGACGATACCGAGCTCGAGGGATAGCTGTGGGAGTTCCCACTTTTCGAAGGTGCTCTTTGTTCAACTAGACTTTCCGAATCTGCTGATAACGCGGCAATACCCGTTAATTCGTCGTAGTTCGAGACTCGAACTTCGAGTTTATGGCTTTCATGGCTGTGAGCAGCATGCAGCCGTTGCTTTGCTAAGATGTATCATTTTGATACTATCATATCCCATACATGCACACGTTGGCATCAGTCCCTGTAACCGATAG
The DNA here is from genome assembly GCF_000006405.1 of Perkinsus marinus ATCC 50983. Lineage (NCBI taxonomy): Eukaryota > Perkinsozoa > Perkinsida > Perkinsidae > Perkinsus > Perkinsus marinus. The sequence goes on from NW_003206281.1 coordinate 62,280, forward strand.
TGGGGATAGGACTACCACCGTTGTACTCGACTTCTATGTGTGGCTGTTTGAGAAACTTGGTGGTTAACTAGCCTTGCTCACTAGCCACACGGAGCTACACGATCAGCGCTCGTCTCAAGCCCGGACTCGAAGATGGTAGGGATTCTGTCGGGCTTGGTTTCTGTTCTACTGCTGGAAGTTCCAGCAGTAGGAGGCATAAGGAAAAGTAACAACACATATTCTTCACTCTCACCCGACAAGCGATCCTCTAGCACGCAGCTTGACTACCTCGTAGCCAATGTTGAAAGGATACAATTACACAACTACAGAGCGCATCTTCACATTCCACTATCCTCCCTTTTAGTTGCGTTGCAAGCAACTTTGGTGACCAATGTTTGGCCATCGCGGTTGGTGACCTCCAAGGAAATGACAGACGTGTGTCTTCTTCTTTTTCTTCTTGCGCAGCACCCCTTCGACCAGGCGATTAATAGCCAGTATAGAGGTATAGCTGCAGGCTCAGTCACTGTCTGAGCCCTGGTATGAACCGGTAGATAGTGCGTTACACGGCAGAAAGTTCGATAAATAGGAGGGCCCCCCAGAGACCCCCAGCTGCCAGCAGTAGAATATTTTATATCTTGATATCCCTAGCGGGATGTCGGCCAGATCTTTCTCATGTACTTCAACCATTTGCGAACACTGCGGTTTGATGCCAACAGTCGAGTCATATCATAAGGGTTGTCCAGGGCATCTTTACCCAGACAGGTCTCTCTCCACCTCCGCCAGCGAGAACACTGATGTAGGTGTATAGAAGTCTCCTTGCTCATGCCACAATAGCGACATTCCGGCATCCCACCGTCCCATCGAGATACATGGGCCCTCAGACAGCCATGTCCCGTCAAGGCTTCGCAGATAAGCCTGCGATCATTCATTGACACAGCCACCGTGCGAAGGCGACTGCATTGGCTGCGGTCGAGCATCACGCCTGTCTTCTTTATGTGTGTCAGCTGACGATCTTTGCGCCATCGCCATTCCTCTTCTTCTCTGAATTTCGCTTTCACCTGATGGACAGTGTACGACTCGAAATGCCAACGTTTGTTATATCCTTTCTCTTTCCGCCCAATCTCGCCAGGGTGTCCGCGATTTCATTACCACTGATACCCGCATGAGCTCTCGTCCACTGAACTACTAGATCGCATGACGCAGCAGACGTGTGTCTGATGATATAGCGGTACTCTTTCTCTGGGAATTCCGGAATACACCAAAGTTTTCCGAAACGGAGTTGTCAAACAAACTGAACCAACTGATCACGTCAGAAGATCGTCACTCAGAAACTGTCTTTCAATGAACGAACTTGCGCAAAAACCTCAGCCAAGTCATGCGCCGGTTCGGACCCGGTCAGCTCTGAAGCACGGTTCTGAATGGCCTCATCGTCGACCCTTAGGAAAGGATTGCACAGGAGTTCATCCGCTAACATGGAAGGGACCTGAGAGGCACGGGAACAGAAACTCAGGGGGGAAGGTGAGCAGAATTCAGACAGCCTACGAAGCACAATCAACGAGAACCATCGCAAACTAAGCAGAGGTTGACCATTGAGCGAAGCGCTATTCTGCCACAATGAAGACACGTGTGGGAATATATGCACATGGTCAATTACATTTGTTGGAAATTCTGGAAAAAATTTGAGAAATTATCTCTGGTTTCTGAACACATCTACTCAAGATCGTGTGTGGATTTCCATAATGTAATATGTCTAGTTGAGGCAACCAAGCATATATTCATCACACTGATAGAAACGATCCCACTGCGACATATTCCATGATGAGTCCTGGAGCTCAACTGAACGTAAATTTAGTCTCGGGACTAACCGTAGCTTCTCCACGATTCCGCATGTTGGTAATAACCTTGCTCGCTTGCTTCAAATATTCATTACTAGGATCAATGTATGTAATCGGCGCTGAAAACAGACAATTATGCAAACTCTCAAATTCAGTCAGGGTGACTGAAATATTTCATAGTGAAATATTTCAAGAATGTTTCAGTGAAATATGTCAGATATTTCACGGAAAAAAATTTCAGTGAAATGTTTCACTTTTGGCGGATTTTTCGCTTTTTTGAGAGGTTTACGTCGATAACTAGTGCTTGAGGACTCTCATCATGGATCACGGGCGTAGTTTGCCCTATCCCGGTTGAAGTAGGAAATACTCCAGTCGAACCAACGGTATTGATCTTTCTATCCGATAGGACCTATTGCGTGGTCCTGCAGCCTGATTGTACTACTAGCGCGTATCTTCTGGCGGTGATATAGTCAACCCACCCGCACGTATTGATCTCATCATGAGATTCTTATGAAGAACAAAATAGCCTCAGACAAAGTGTGCAAACTTTCGGTTATGGAATACTGAAATTCAATGTAATAGAGTTTCAACGACAGCGCCTTCCTTCTCGAGAAGTCGGCCGGACCGGCTGGGCCGGTGCTCCATCTCAAGAAGGCATCCCTGAAAATCTTCTCCGTCTCGGGCGGTTGGCGATAGGCATGAGATGGATTTGTATCGTACTACATTTGAATCAAATGATTTGATCACAAGAGCTCATCCCAAACACCAACTCCAGTTCATCATTGAAAAGCTCGAATTTTGAGCTTCGAAATGGGGCCCCGTATTTCAAAATCGCTTTTATCTTACGGGATGTCTGATGATGCGTGAAAACACTCCGGGTATCTTCCACTAAGAGATTTCCACTAGCCCATAAAGATTGGCATCGCCAAGCCCTTCAGATTCGTCAATCTGGCGAATCTTAAGATTAAGACTTTAACCTCACAAACTTGAAAACTCAAAGAACGTTTCAGAAGTCTCTAAGTCTCAACTTGAGACTTCCAGACTCTCAAGTGTGAGGAGACTAATCTCGAAATGAGATCAAGCTACAGTATTGGTTCTGAACTAAGCAACGTTTTGGAAACTTACAGCGAAGAACAGAAGTTGTGCGTATTTTTCCCCAAAATCAAGTTAAACACAAAGTGAGAAAGATGCTTTAGAGCTTCATTAACCGGGGATCGTGCTCACGGGTTTTGTGGCACGCGATTATCTACTTCGGCGAAGAATTATGATGTACTTATCCGCATTTCCGCGAGTTAGGGACGGGATAAGGCAAACTGATTGGGCCTCATCGCAATCTCAAATAAGTCCTTGAGGACGTGGATTAGTAGAACGAACTGACGGCCTTGCTCACCTTGCTCAAAAGAACTAACATTAGATCATGAATGTTCCCAAATTGAGGGCGAGTCCGAGGGGCTTGAGTAAAGTTTACTCAGTAAACTAACCGGTTCTCATCCGTGAGTGGGACTATCTTATCTTAGGTTCTCGAGTTCTTTACCCTTTGAAGGTAGCTTACCTTTGAACGGTAATGAACTCGAGAACCCCTTTTACTTACCTATCTTAGGTAGGTAAGTAAAAGGGGTCTCGATTAAACACGGCCTTGCAGTCCCTCGCTGGTGAAAGATTTGCACCGTCAATTACCAGTCGACATTCCCAGATTTTGTGAAATCCTTGAGAAAATACATGCATACTGCGATGATCATACTATGATCTATGCGCTATTATGATGATCCTTGTGCCCTCAAGGTCTCGCATACTGTTGCCGTCATACATGGAGCTGATAAAGATGATTGAATGTCACCCAAAACGCAGTCAAATTTTTCAGAAAATTTCTGAAAAATTCAGTAATATTTCAGGTGAAATATTTCGCGGTCTGGCGGCACCTTACTTCAGCCACCCTGAATTCAGTCACATACCAAAATCACGTCGTGTCTGTGCACAAGTAATGCTGAGAATTATAGTCGATCCTTACGGAAACAATTAACTACACATAAATAAAACTAAATTCACAACGAGAATGAACCAGTGACTGAAATACGACATAAATGGTTGCTGAAATTGATTACCAATCTCAACAACAAATGATAAGACTGAAAATTTTCATCTCACCGTCCGTTGAATTTCTTCCTCAGTTCGTTTAGCAGTGGACCCGCCTCGGGTGTATCGACCAGACCGATGGTTCCAGTCTAAAACGGAAAATAATCACTGTTACATTTTTTACCGCGCGCCACGAAATTATTGCCTTCGGACATCGCAATATCCATCCATAGTTGTCTTTCAGACAAGGCACTCTACGTATTTCGAGACGAGATGATGGAATATCCGCTGAGGAGATGAAGAAACAATAATATTTCTATCAAAATATGAACGAAATCATTGACTCGCGCTACTCATGATTACCGAAAATATTGAGTGCGGTCAATATTACGATATCAAAACATGAGTGCGCGCAACGACTAGTGTAAAATAACCTATTATATAACTGCTACTGACTATTGCATGACCGCATGCTGATGCATTGATGATTGTAGCACACATCACAGCTGCGGAAATATCAGCCCATTCGAGCTGATAGCAACATTCCAGGTTGGACAAACAGGGCCGATTAGATAGTCTTCGCAGAAGTATAGGAGTGTCGTACTCCAACTATACTGAGGAAACCTTACCATAACTCACCCATCGCGGCATCACCGTATAAGAACCTTCTGCCAGCGCTTTGCACTACTAATAAGAATAATCAATGAAACTGTAATTTAAACTCTACACTCAACGGGCTATACCGCTAATTAATCGCAAGCTCTTGCAGTGCACTTCAACGCGACCGAAAGAAATATTCAAGTCGACCTGAAAATGAGCAAAACACAGCGGACTCGAGGTAACCACATAGTCTAAATTTTCAACTTTTACCTCTGCAGTTAGCCAATAGGAAAACCATGCTGCAACTTGCTGTTAGAATGAAAGATCGGGATTTCGTGGCGCGTGACACTCTCTTGTTGGAACGACGCTAGTAGCACACAAGAGATGTTTTGTGTTTCATCCCTCAGAGTTCACTGTTTTTAGGAAGAGTTTTTCAATCGTTGAGCTTGTGATGAAACCAAAATTCAATCTTGTGATCGCATCAAATCTGAGGAGCTGCGAATTGATATACGATGTGTCCTAGAGAAGTGAGCAAGATTCATTTTCTATCCGAAATTACATTCCGTGATTTTCGTGCTAAGTAGAGGTTGTTGGATGTTGCCAATCGTCAAGTGCTCCGATAAACCAGCGGGACACTGGAAGTTGTTTCTGAAGTCGGTATTTGAAATGACTTTCCGTAATGAACTATTGCGTTTAACATTCTTTTTCATTATACATCTCTCGTTCTAGTTCACCGTTGAAATTTATGGATTTTTTTAATTTTATTGGGAAAAGGCGTGGGAACGCTACTGGTGGTGTCTTCGTGATGGTTATTTTTCGAAAAAAAAACGAACGATTTTCGGAAAAAAAATTAGTGTGGGGAAAATAATTTTCCCTCTATTAAAATTTTTTGATCTCAAATGAGAAAAAAAATTGTAATTTTATTTTTTTGGAATCCGAGATGAAATCTTTTTTCTGGGGCAGCTATGCCATATCAGGGTATGCAGCGATACGTTTAGTTTCTTCGTGTGGGGCCGTTATGACACTTAAATATGCATCGATAAGTTTAGTTTTTTCAGGTGGGGCACATATGCCATTCCAATATGAGCATACGTAAGATCAGGTCAGTTCTTACGGAGTGGCTATGCTATTCCAAAATATGATTCATCGAGATCAGTCTTTCCTGATGGGGCAACTATGCCACTATGAGACGTACCTCAGTAAGATCAGTTTATTTCGCTGGAGCGACTATGCCACTACAAGATCTGTCCTAGTAAGATCAGTTTATTTCGCTGGAGCGACTATGCCACTACAAGATCTGTCCTAGTAAGATCAGTTTATTTCGCTGGAGCGACTATGCCACTACAAGATCTGTCCTAGTAAGATCAGTTTATCCCGGTGGGGCGACTATGCCACTACAAGATGTGCCTTACTAAGACTGGTCTATTCCGATGGAGCGGATATACCACTACAAGAGTTGTCTATGCCACCTCGGGATTGAAGATGAAGTATTCAGTGCTTCGTGGGACTGTGAAATTCATGTTGCTGAGCCTCATCTTGGGTGGCATATCCGCCCCACCCAGATAAATTTAACCTAGTTTTCCATATATCGGTTTGTCATATCCGTCACCTCTCGAGAACTTGGTTCTACTAGAAATTTCTCAGAAGGGCATATCTGTCCCACCTCGAAGAATTAATTTTACTGTAGAATTCTCTAGGATGGCATATCTGCCCCACCCCGAAGAATTGATTTTACTGTAGAATTTCCTAGGATGGCATATCTGCCCCATTCCGAAGAATTAATTTTGCTGTAGAGTTTCCTGGGATGGCATACCTGCCCCACCTTGGAAAATTAATTTTACTGTAGAATTTTCTAGGATGGCATATCTGCCCCACCTCGAATAATTAATTTTACTGTAGAATTTTTCTGGATGGCATATCTGCCCCACCTCGGAAAATTATCCAAGGAAGGAAATTTTTCATCTAAAAGGTGTAAAATTTGGAAAAAAATATCGATTAATCCATTCGGTTTTTTCACGGTTATTCCCTCTTCTACTTGAATGGGACAGGAGGAACGTCTTTTTACCAGATCAGCGTTTTTCCAATGAACATTTCTCCTCTCGTTACCCCTCAAGAGTCGTTATCTATCTCTACTCGCACTTCACTAAATGAAGCTCTGCTGCCTGTCACCACGAAAGAAGCTCAAAAAGAGAAGGCTTTCGACTTCACTGGTGTTGGCCCAGCGTAGGCAATTATTCCATTGCAGACACTTCGCGTATTTTTCCCGGGAAAATTTGCAAAAATCGTTTGTCTTTCGGTAGTAGCTGGGAATCCCATTAACTTCCAATTTTCCTCCTTTCTCATCATGTTGGTCATTCATCGAATCCCCTTGTTGCACAGTAATCATGTAGCTGTAACTCCGAATCGATCTCTAATGATCGCTCCCTAGTTACATTGACTCTCAATTTTCCCAATCCTTTAGGTACTCGGTTATGGCCAAAACGTTGGTGGGCAGCGGGATGATGGGGATGCTTCGCTGCGACACAATTCGGTAGGTGGGGCTGAATAGAATTTTTGTTGTCCACTGACTTGAACATATGCTCTTCATGTGTCTGATCTGCTCACTCTTTTCAGGCGTTATTTTCGCTATAGTATTCTGCGTGTTCGCCGGTATCGCCAGTTGGTTTTCGCTCTATCTTATGTCGTATATTGCCCAGAGTTACGACTCGAAAACCTATGGAATGATGTCGTTTTTCAACGTAACCAAGCTGGTTAACCCAAGTTTGCGATGGTAAGCTTAAAAGTTGGTCTCACTCGATGAGTCAATGCAATGAATCGGATATATTCATCTTGATTCATAAAATTGTCGTCTGAATGTATGTTCAGGTTGGTTGATCTGAGTATTGTCATCAAAGGCCTCGGCGGGTCGGTCGGTTTCCTCCTCATTTCGGGCACCCTGTTCGCCGCTATTATTGAGAACCTACACCCCACTGGGTTGGCACCAGAGACTCTAAAGCGGTTGGTTATTATCGGCGTCGTTGTGTTGCTTTCGCCGGTCATCTACGCGCATCGACTGAATGCAACCAGGTGAGTTTATCGGTTGAGTTTCGACGGAACATAGCTGTACTTGTCCTGATTTCGAAATGCTCATGGAAAATTTGCAGCTTTTATGGTAAAGAAATAAAATCTTGAGAATACTCAGAAAAATTTTCGGAATTTTCGAGTCGGTGGTTTTGATATTTCAGTTTTCTTCCCGAGGAAAACTATCGGCTGTGTAAGGATTCTATTTAGCAAATTTTGGTATATTTTTATTCAAGGAGAATTATGATAATTCATTCACTCGGAAATCACTCTGATGTATCTCATGGATATTTCCTTTTCAAACCAACTTTTTGGTAGGTTCACCAATGCTTTCGGTCTAGTTTCCCTGGGCTATCTGGCAGTACTCGCGATCGTTTACGCTAAACCGTCGCTCGATTCAGCATCGCTTTGGCCGGTATCCTGGGTGGGAATGCTGGCGCGATTTCCGGTCTTTATGTTTGCGTTTATGTGTCATCATAATTTCTTCCAAGTTGCAGAGGAAATGCCGAAGGTCACTATTCGTAAACTTAATATTGTAAGTGTCAGTGCAGTGACTACTGGGTTGGTCATCTTCCTACCGACGATGGTTCTGCCGTATATGACATATGGCCCAGATGTCGGGGGTGAGAATCGATCACCAGGGCGCGCGCTTTTTGCATGGATGTCATTTTTTCAGACAATTTCCTCACGTCAATGCCAGTGAGCGATGTGCCTATTAAAATTGCGTATGTTGCGGCAGCGCTTTCGGTAAGTTGGTTTTGATGATTGACGGAATAAAAAAATCATATTTTTGCAAGTTGTTCGAGCTTGATTTTCATGGGGGTAGAATGTCGACCTGTAGACATGGTAGATCACACTCTGGAGTACGTGCGAATTTGATATGCTAATGTGCGTTATTTTTTGAGGTTAATGAGAATCAGTGTGGAACATATACAATGTAACAATGGCTATGAACATATGTTGTGATGAAAGTACCCGTTTGGGACTGTGATAGCGACAACTTGTTGGAATAACACACATTTGCATATCGAGTTGGCACGTACTGCATAGTGTCAAGTAATAAGTGTTATAAGGGAGTTTCACCCGTGATATGAAAAGCAATAGTGAACAACATATTTCAAATTTCATTTTGCGAAGAACAAATGTGTTATCGGCGGTCGCGGAAACATACACGTCTTGTAATTTACATGGAGTATTTCACCCCTCCACGTTAAACGGGTGTTAACAGCTAATTTTTTATAGGGGTTAACGGTACGCCATTATAGAGAATATGCATATATAGTATACCGCTGGAATAGGCTATATCTTCATTACGTATATCGTGAATATGGACATATAAGATTATATATTGATCATTGATAGCCCCACTAGTTATTTGATTTATACGTTACGCGTTATTCTTTGTTGTATGTTACTGTTGCTGTCAAATGCAGTGTGGAAGAATATGCACATGGTGGACCACATATGTTGGTGACAATATAGAATTTCTGAGGAAATTTTGCAAAATTCTTGTTGTTTTCTGTACATTTCTACCCTAGTTCGTATATGAACCCATATAATTAGTGAGGAAGCTCCTAGGGTCAGCTGAGGAAAGCGATCATATATTACAACACTGGTCAAATGTTTCATCTTGTGAAGTCGTCTGGGTTAACTAGCTTTGACTTTTTCAATGTACGAAGATGCGCTTTCCGTTCAGGTGAGTTTCTCATTGCCGTTGACGATTCATCCAAGTCGAAGAAGTGTCGAACTATTGATTTATCGCGGGAAACCACCGACATGCGACAAGGCTGAGTGCAATCTCAGGTACTGAGTAATCGAAAGGTCCCCGGTTCGATCCGTGGTGGTGTCGTTTCTAGATATATTACTACTACGATAATGCTACTATGTGTTGTATCGCTATCTTTCGTTGTGTCATCGTTGGGGATAGTATTCGAGCTTGTTGGGTTGATCTGTGGAAATCTGCTCTGTTTCGTGATGCCCAGCTACCTTTACTGTAAAATATTCGAGTCGGAAAGGGGTACAGTGGCGGGATGGAAAAGATGGTAGTATTGGGATGGAGAGGTCGTGGGTTCTATTCTATCTCATATTGTTTTACTCTGTCTCATCGGAATTTTCCACCCCATTACTCTGCTTTTCGTATTCTTCACGAAGCGCCATATCTCTCATTATTAGATATGAGAAAGCATCTCTTTGCGTTCTTCATTCGAACCGACTTGGTTATTATTCTGCATTTTTTCTCAGGTACTGGAGCGCGCTGATGTTTATTTGTTCGCTCCTGCTTTATCCTCTCAGTCTGACTGCAATCATTTATGAGACAAGTATCGGGAATAATTAAGTTTTTGAAGTAAATGTTTTTATTTCACGGCTCAAAATGAGAGCATAAATTTACTAACAGTTCTAAGGAAGTCTCTTGATTTCATCCTTCACTCTGTGAAGTGTTTGGCATAGGAACTGCCTTACTTCGCAAGCGAGTAGTTTGTCGGAAACACGATGAACGCTCTTCTCGTAAAACGATTTACTTATTTTCGCTGTTCTTGTTGCGTAAATATGACGATTCAGTAGCCGAATGGAATTACGTCGAATTATACTTCCTGTTCATTACGAGGTTTTGCGTTGACTCAATTACAGTAGGGGATGACTTCTTACAGTAATCCCATCACCAAGATGTTCCTGGTTGGTTGGGGATGATAACGGCCTTTTCTATACATATGCATGATGTTTATATATTTGCAAGTTTGTATTCATGTGGGGAAATGTGGGAGTGGATCATTATCTGGATCTTCTGAAGTTCATTATTCACACAGAGTGGACTTGTGATACTTTTCGGAAAGGGGTTGTGGGGCTGCACACTGAAGCTGCATCATCGGAACCGCAACCCGAAATCAATTTCCTCCTTGAGCGTTTTTCTCCTAAACGCTACCGTTTAATTGCTATCTCTATCCGCGAATGTGATTTCCTCACTTGCGAAATTGGTGGTCTCAATCGCGGAGTGGATTTCTGGAAAGGAGAAACCCATTCACTATAGATTGATCAATGGTTCCATCAGTCGTTTGAGAGAGTATTTTGCGTGAATCAGACTAGGGGTTGGATGATCTAACTTAGATCTGCGAAACATTCGGCCTGTGGATGTGCAAGTTAACCACACGACTATATCGTTTACAGAGTGGCAATTTCACAGTTAGACTGTATCGTCTACTGATCCCGGATTCGGCGGAGTCGGACGTGTCTTGTGGAGATTTTCTATGTTTGAGACTCGGAGAGAAAAAGACTCGACGCGAAGTTTAAATTAAACTTGTAGCTGTTCCTGAATTATCTCGTTCCGTAGCTTGCCCATCGATTTGATATTCTACTATCCCGTCGTTTTTGTACTTTGGACTCTGAAGTCTGGAGTGAAGTTGGGAGGCATTTTAAGCGTTCAACGGTTTTATGCTTATGCTGGTGTAGATCGCCTATAAGATCAATCTCGCGCTAGTTTATGCTGACGGTTAGAAGAGGTGTCTCTGGGGTCGGGTTAGTCTTAGACGGTGAGAAAGGTCACTAGATTCTACAGTGTAGAATCTCGTGCGTGCAAAATATCGAACAGGGAATCGTGATACGTATTGATGCGATCGTATTCTGAATGGTATAGTCATCGGGCATAGCGGCCCCATTCACCAAAAAGATATCTGAATGATGTAGTCCTCGGGCATAGCGGCCCCATTCACCAAAAAATATCTGAATGGTGTAGTCCTCGGGCATGGAGGCCCCATCCACCAAATAGATATCTGAATGGTATAGTCATCGGGCATAGCGGCCCCATTCACCAAATAGATATCTGAACGGTGTAGTACTCGGGCATGGCGGCCCATCCATCAAATAGATATCTGAATGCTATAGTCCTCGGGCATAGCGGCCCCATTTACCAAATAGATAACTGAAATCCGTATCCTTGAAACGTTACGTTGATTACTTCCGTAAACGGCGCCGATAAGATCAGTCCGAATGGCATAGCGGCCCCATCATACCGCTCCACGGTTGTAACGAGAGTATCCTTCCCTGCTGTCGGGTGATGTTGAGAGAGTCGTAGAGAACTAACGATAGAAGGCCAAGCCGCAATTGACTAACAAGAGAGATCGGTACCAATGGCATAGCGGCCCCATCATACCGCTCCTCGGTTGCAACGAGAGTATCCTTCCCTGTTGTCGGGTGGTGTTGAGAGAGTCGTAGAGAACCAACAATAGAAGGCCAAGCCGCAATTGACGAACAAGAGAGATCGGTACCAATGGCATAGCGGCCCCATCATACCGCTCCTCGGTTGCATCGAGAGTATCCTTCCCTGTTGTCGGGTGGTGTTGAGAGTCGTAGAGAACTAACGATAGAAGGCCAAGCCGCAAGTGAAGAACAAGAGAGATCGGTACGAATGGCATAGCGGCCCCATCATACCGCTCCTCGGTTGCATCGAGAGTATCCTTCCCTGTTGTCGGGTGGTGTTGAGAGAGTCGTAGAGAACTAACAATAGAAGGCCAAGCCGCAATTGACGAACAAGAGAGATCGGTACCAATGGCATAGCGGCCCCATCATACCGCTCCTCGGTTGCATCGAGAGTATCCTTCCCTGTTGTCGGGTGGTGTTGAGAGAGTCGTAGAGAACTAACAATAGAAGGCCAAGCCGCAATTGACGAACAAGAGAGATCGGTACCAATGGCATAGCGGCCCCATCATACCGCTCCTCGGTTGCATCGAGAGTATCCTTCCCTGTTGTCGGGTGGTGTTGAGGGAGTTGTAGAGAACTAACAATGGAAGGCCAAGCCGCAATTGGCGAACAAGAGAGATCGGTGCGAACCGAAAAATGGGGAACCTTAACAGAATAGCTAACTCTTAATGATCGATCAAAATAATATGTACGCGTATATTACATACTAGGCCTTCTTGACGAAGGGGCGGAGCTCACTTGGTCCACGTCTATTGGTTCGATCAGCGAATTTGACACAGGTTCCCGGCTCGATAGCTCCGCCCCAAACCGGTTCATCAGATGAACTTCATCTAACTACGTTCTATATACCGGATAGGACATTTCTCCGTCATTAAAGTTTTTCGCGCATATCTCTTCGAGCTGTTCGCATAATCGGGCTTTCCGACTTTTTCCAAAACCTCCGCATATAGAGGAGTCATTTGATCTATCTGATTACTTCCAATGCTCCGTAGTCAAGCCGGGAAACTCCGCACGGCGGCGCACGCACGCACGCAAAACGCGAAAGTGCCTGTTGTTACTGTATATGCTCCGCTCGCTTCGCAATTTGTACTACGCATAGCGCTCTGATATGGAGGCCCCAATACACCGATCTAGGGCTCCTTGAAGGAGAAATGAAAGAAATTCAAGGAAATGAAGGAGCCTCCTTCATTTCCTTGTAGGCGATCAACTCGTGTACGATGCGTAGGAGCTTTAGGCCGCACAATTTACTTATGCGGAAGCTTGTTCGTTAGTAATACTAACTTAGTATCATTCCGCGTGAGGAACGCTTCGAGGACTCGGGAATGAAGGGGACTTCTGGGAGCTTTTTTTCGTACTTTGTGCGAATATGAAATTGACTCGCCACTGTGAGCGATTCTGGGCCGCTCCGTAATAAGTGTTAACTAGTTAACACTTATAAATACCGATACGAAGGTCGCGTCACACAGTGCGTCGCCGTCACACACTTGCATATCATCCGCGGTGCGTCCTTCACCCTTATCCAGGGTGCGTCGTGAAACGACCGGTGCGGCCGAACATCGTCGCAGCTTTACAGAACCAGACGGTTTATGCCGTGTGTGATTTCTTTCAAGCCTCGAGCATGAGAGGCGCACTAATCTCTAGGTCCAGAGTGGTCCGACTACGTCGGTGGACTCAAGGGCCAGAAGAACCCTATCTACAGGCTTGCGAAGGTTTGAGGTTCCCACTGATGCCTTCCTGGACCTGAAGGCTTTAGGTTAAAGCCGGCCCGGCCTATCTCAAGCGGCAGCTGCCTGTTCCGAGTATTTTGTGGTCCGGCGGCTACTGGGGCCACCCCAGTGGGGTGGCGAACTTCAGCCCCCGTCGCGCCTCAGCTGCGGCTATGCAGCCTCATAAGCACCTGTATGCCTCAAGCGAGGACAGATGAGCCGCTGATATGCAGCTTTCCAAGCCCCTGTATGCCTCAAGCGAGGACAGGACAGCCGCTGCTATGCAGCTTCAGCAGCCCCTGTATGCCTCAAGCGAAGACGGGGCAGTTGCGGCTATGTGGCTTTGTGACCCTCCGTATGCCAGGCATACTATATCTCCAGCGAGGATAGCGCAGTCGCGACCAGAGTTTTGTCATTTTGGGAATAATGGCACCTTGCTCCCAGAGCGGAAAATTTCCCAGAAATTCCGGGGAAAAATGCGGGAAATTTCCCATATTGGGAAAAAGGGGGAAATTTTTCTTTTCTCCCTGATACAGGGATGGGCATTTGCCTCTGGGCTGATCCCGGCCGACCCGCAGTCCGGGTGGCTTACAGGTGGCCGCCCCGTCCCGCCCGACCAATACCCCGGCTTCGTGAATTAGCCTCCTGTCCCGACGTGATTTCCGGTTCCCCGGCCGGAATTTCCGGCCCGGAAAGTCGGAATCCCTTGACTCCCTAGGCTCTACACTCCATAAGAACACAACATGCGGATAAAATTGTGTACTTATCATGATCGTGCATTGGAAGAATTACTACACTAATGAATCTAATCATCCCCTAGCAACACTCTGTTGCCAATATCCTCATGGCTCACGAATCGAGTCCATAGTGAAGACTCTGTACGTGAATCTATTAAGCATGTCAAATTGATATTGTTAATGATGTGTTATGCAATTACTCTAGCAGTTTAACTGCTGCAGTGAGCCACTGGCTCGACAATGAACATGAATTACGAGCGTAATAGAACCAAAGTTCGGAGGCGGTCGGCCGTAAGCCTTGAACGCTCCCGACGAGACAAGCACCCCGCTAGACTGAAGACCGATTCCGAGGACACGCTAGTGCAAGGGAAGCTACCTAAAAGCTTAGCGACAGTGCTGACAGGCGACAAGTC
>NW_003206281.1:76973-91782 GCF_000006405.1 Perkinsus marinus ATCC 50983
AACACGGTCAACCGAGCGCTTAGCGCTTGCTTGGGTGCGAGTTACCCGCCCAGCAGTCTCGATGCCATCACGGAATGCTTCATCATCTCTTTCAAGCCCCCAATCAGGCTCGTCCTGTTCAACGTCCTCCTCTGCCTCCATCAGAACCGCATCAGTGTTGACATTAGTGGAATTGTCGCCCTCGGTGGGATCCTTTGCATCCATTTCCTTCAGAACTTCTTCCGCTTGTGCTAGACCGTCCTCTACCGTTTTATGTCCATAGATGCCAGCCTTCTCAGTGTGCCTCGTTTTATATAGGGCCAAACCATTACACACCGTCAAGTGCAAACGGTGTGCAGCACAGGGCAGCCATTGTTTAAGAAGGCACGTAGTGCCGGATGCGACCAAATCCGAGAAACATCTGACCATATTGCTACCAGAGTCTGTGCATGCTAATGCGACCTGAACAGCGATACATGTCTAGAGGATGTCTATGACAGGTAGCCTGTCCGAGGAAATACCTTTCCTTGAAGGCCCATTTTATTGGGAGTGGTTGTTAGACGACAGCTGATATTGTCAGCCCGGCTGACTCAGCCGTGTGCTTTGACCTCAATGTCTCAAAGCCGATGACCCTTGTTTTTAAGGAGCCGGTGAGCGAAGGGTTTTCCGGATCAGCCGGATGAATGTAGTGTGCTACTAAGGAGAGCACCTGAATTGGCTAGTCCTTTCAGGGCCGTCGTTTTTCCACCAATACTACACTTTCCTTGTTAGCCCTCGTCCAAACATCCGTAGTGATTCCGATGGCTGCACAGTTCTGTAGTCCCTTGAATCCAGCCATACAGATATCCAATCGATCGCTGAGCCACCTGAAATGTTTAAATACGATCGGTGGATATTGAAGGCCGGCACTTGACTATACTTTCCATCAGTAGTACATAGGGTGCAGCAGTATTTCATTACCGGGTTATTTGCCGACGAGAGGGTATAACGTACTGAGGCTTGTTTCGGCATGTTAGATGGTACACCAAGGCTTGAAAACCAGACTTCTCAACGAGAGAAATCGGCATGTTGTCTGTTACAACCTAGCAAACTTCGACCACTGCCGAGGAGTCCTGACTCAGGATGTTGCTCACCATGTTGATGATGAGTTCGGTTGTTTTCTCGTTGAATGCTTTCCTAGCCGTCTCTTCGAGCTTGTTGGCGGAAAACCAAGAAGGAAAACCAAGAGGGAAACCCGAACCAAGAAGAACTCCTGAAGGATCTTCCGAACACCAATTCTCAAGCCAGGCGGTTGCACAGCATTGACCCAATGCCATTGGGGATGGAGGACAGCCAACTGAAAGATATATCGGCGTCTTCGGAATCTCGTTGCATAGTCGCGCAGCGCGACTCGCGCTCGAATTGCTAGCGGTTGCGTTGGTGCTAATGGCCGCCCCAAAGAGTGGCCGGAACTCCCGGACCGGAAGCTGCCCCTATAGCAATTTAATATTAACAACGTCGGCTGCTCGGAGAAAGCACGGATATACGAGGCTTCCCCACCAATTTGCGCTCTCCGAGGCGTCTCCCCCGGGCGAAGCTTTTCCGGAGCATGGTCGAGACGCTCACGGCACTCGGCGAGTGCCACTCGCTTTGGCCACCCTTATCGCGAATAATGTATCCAGTAGAGAAAACCTCGTTGCTGGCAGGCTAATAGTGTCAGCAACGATCAGCGACTAGCTGATCGATCATCCAGAGACTCTGCTCAATGCACTCATGCTCACACAGTTGCTGAGTTGCACGCATGCACAAAGGCTTTTCTGTGCCTTGGTTAAGCTTTAGTTGGGAGTCAACTAAGGCACTCAACACGCGAAGGATGCCGTGACGGTCGCACACGCCAGTGCACTATCGTCACGGGTACAAACGGCGTGGAGGGAGAGCCCGTCCACGTCGTGGACATTGAACTCTGCCCTCTCGGGTGACTATCACCGCGATAGGCAATCGCACGCAAAGCCATACATCGCCGATAGGTACTGCCTGTGAATAGCCTCAATATAGCACGATACGGTCGCCGGACAGCACTGGATACCATCGGAAACCGCTACCTCCAGGATGCGGCCAGGGTGTGCGAGAGTCGCTATGCCCGCGCGATGGCAACGGGTTGCTACGATCGCCTGCCAGATATGTTGCCAGTGCATGGCGACCATATCGTACAAGCTACATGTCTCCCAGTGGTGCCCACATCACATCTGTGCGGGCCGGGGTCTGGTTTGGGGAGCAAGCATCGGTTGGTGGACCGTGCGTGGCGTCGCATCGCCGCACGCGCCCGGAGCTCAACGTGCGCGGCGCCAGCAGAGGCGCTCGTCGGACTAACTTGATGCTTCGAGGGCTGGAAGCCACAGACACCTCCTGTCTTCCAGCTCATCAGGCCTACGCACTCGGGAGAGCGATATTTAATAAATGTCAACTAGTTAACACAAGGTAAATACCGATACGGAGGGCGCGTCACACACTGCGTCTCCGTCACACACGTGCATATCATCCGCGGTGCGTCCTCCACCCTTATCCAGGGTACGTCGTGAATCGGCCGGTGCGGCCGAGCATCGCTGCAGATTTACAGAACTAGACGGCGTACGCTGCCTATGATTTCTTCCACCTCAGCCCCCCACTCCCGGGAGCAAGCATCGCTTAGTCGAACGTGCGCGGCGTCGCATCGCCGGCACGCGCCCGCCGGAGCGCAACGTACGCGGCGCTAGCAGAGGCGCTCGTCGGACTTACTCGATGCTTCGAGGGCTGGAAGCCACAGACACCTTCTGTCTTCCAGCCCATTAGACCAACGCGCCCAGGAGTGGGATATTTAACGCCTCACGGATGCTGGCCGCAATTTTCTCTGGCCTCTTTTGCGACTTTGCCGCCGGCAAATTGCAGGGCCGTGTTGTACGTTCGAGCTTCGAAGTGAATCGCTTCTGTTGGGTTACTGAAAGTCTGCAATTAACGCCGCACGGCCCATTCAACAACTGCCTCATGTCAGTTGTTAGACCTGTACAATGCGTCCTACTGCATCCCTCGTCTACATAGTTTTTTTACCTGCTGTGGTTTGTGGCCAGGATACTGGTTATCATGTGAATATTACTGCTCCTCAGTCGACCACTACTAGTTATAATACGACTACTGCTCCTCAGTCGACCACTACTAGTTATAATACGACTACTGCTCCTCAGTCGACCACTACTAGTTATAATACGACTACTGCTCCTCAGTCGACCACTACTAGTTATAATACGACTACTGCTCCTCAGTCGACCACTACTAGTTATAATACGACTACTGCTCCTCAGTCGACCACTACTAGTTATAATACGACTGCTGCTACTCCGTCGAACACTACTAGTTATAATACGACTGCTGCTACTCCGTCGAACACTACTAGTTATAATACGACTACTGCTCCTCAGTCGACCACTACTAGTTATAATACGACTGCTGCTACTCCGTCGAACACTACTAGTTATTATACGACTACTGCTACTCCGTCGACCACTACTAGTTATAATACGACTACTGCTCCTCAGTCGACCACTACTAGTTATAATACGACTGCTGCTCCTCAGTCGACCACTACTAGTTATAATACGACTGCTGCTACTCCGTCGAACACTACTAGTTATAATACGACTACTGCTCCTCAGTCGACCACTACTAGTTATAATACGACTACTGCTCCTCAGTCGACCACTACTAGTCATCATACGACCACTACTTCTACCACGACTACTACGAGAGCTTCAAACACCACGACTACTATGACTACTACGAGAGCTCCAACTACCACGACTACTACGAGAGCTCCAACTAGCACGACTACTACGAGAGCTACAACTACCACGACTACTACGAGAGCTCCAACTAGCACGACTACTACGAGAGCTACAACTACCACGACTACTACGAGAGCTCCAACTACCACCACTACTACGAGAGCTACAACTACCACGACTACTACGAGAGCTCCAACTACCACCACTACTACGAGAGCTACAACTACCACGACTACTACGAGAGCTCCAACTACCACCACTACTACGAGAGCTACAACTACCACCACTACTACGAGAGCTACAACTACCACGACTACTACGAGAGCTACAACTACCACGACTACTACGAGAGCTCCAACTACCACCACTACTACGAGAGCTCCAACTACCACCACTACTACGAGAGCTACAACTACCACGACTACTACGAGAGCTCCAACTACCACCACTACTACGAGAGCTACAACTACCACGACTACTACGAGAGCTCCAACTACCACCACTACTACGAGAGCTACAACTACCACCACTACTACGAGAGCTACAACTACCACGACTACTACGAGAGCTACAACTACCACCACTACTACGAGAGCTACAACTACCACCACTACTACGAGAGCTACAACTACCACCACTACTACGAGAGCTACAACTACCACGACTACTACGAGAGCTCCAACTAGCACGATTACTACGAGAGCTACAACTACCACAACTACTACGAGAGCTACAACTACTGCGACTACTGCGAGAGTTTAGAGTAAAGGATAGTCGATTACAGCAGACTATACCATGATCGCCAGCTTCATTGTAGAGCGGCTCCCTTTTCGTTGCTTAGGTGTGCAGTGCACACATAAGCAACACTTAGCGTGCACACTGTGCACGCGTACTCATGCTCATCAGATTGGTGTCACCATATTTGTACCAATCCACTTTTGTACCAAACGATTTTGGCGGTGTAAAACGGTATTCGTGTTGCACCGCTCGCTGGTCCGACAGTCGTCAAAAGTCCGACTGTCGACAGAGCTTGTACGGAGGATTGCGTTTGGGGAATCGCGGGCTGTCGGCCCGCTATAAATGCCAGTGGTGTCTAGCTCTCTATAGTATAGAGTCTATACCGCGATGAATCGATACTTAACTCGTTGCTACCCTATTGCAATGTGTGTGATAATATTATCACACACAATATTCAATATTGCATGGTCCCCATGTGTACTACCGTAGTACACATGGGGACCATACCTGAGTGCCTCTACGATTTTACCCAACCCTCCTCATCCCATGTTATCTAGGAGGCCTATGTTTCCACAGTGTTCACAATGTGAACTTTACATTCTTCCTCACCATATTACATAGGTTAATCGTAGGCTTACTAGAGTTTGAATGTGAGTAATTCGAATCAGTGTAAAAATATTTGAGGGGAGTTAGACTTTCGGAACTCTCCTCTGAAGAGCGTGAGACCTTCGAGATTTGCCTCTGAAGAGAGAAACCATCGGGCTCGCTTTTGATGAGCGAGCAGTAAAGTCTACAATTCGAATATGACCGTGAGAAATGAGCGGTGAAAGCTTCTTTAGCGTGTTGCTTTGCAAGGGCACATCTGAACCGTGATCTGTACGTCACCTGTCATAAGTCACATGTACGCGTCTTACCTAAAATGACATGCGCTATTTACATGAGACGCGACAGATGAGACGAGACAGTTCAAATAGACTCGTGCAAGTCAGCACTTGAACCACTTTGCGCATCATTTATTATTGAAAAATGACCGGTGCCGGGTTCGAACCAGAGACCTCATCCACTGAGGTCCTTGAGGGAGAGAGGATGAACCCATCTCCATATGAAAGACCAGTACAAGGGTAAAAATGATTAGTATGCTCACACTGATCGTGGACTGCGTTATCGGGGGTTCGCGATGGCAATCCTAGAGAACCATGGCTGAACCCGTCATTCATGAGCGAAATATCCACGATTCGGCGATACCATGATTAACCCATCTCCATATGCGCGACCAGTACAAGGGTAATGATAACTAGTATGCTCACACTCATCGTAGGCTGTGTTATCGGGGGTTCGCGATGGCGATCCTAGAGAACTTCCTCCTCCCTTACTCAACAACACTCCGGGGTAATCACCACCGAGAACCTTGTGTATTCAGAGTTCGCAAGAACTATGTAACGCCCGAATACATCCGATGTAGACTCTTACTCTACCCCAACTCAACAACACTCCGGGGTACCTACCACCACCAGAATCTTGTGTATTAGCAGGAGCATGAGGTAGTAGGACTCGAATAGCCTTTCGGTATATCCCCGCCGAAGCACTAGGGGTCGTTTCAGGCAAGGAAGCAATTTGGGGACGCAGAAGAAAAAAAGGGGGAAGCGAAGAAATTTAGGGGCGAGGGAAAGAAAATTTGGGGCGAGGAAAAGTAGATACCGACGGTTTTTACCTATCTGGTGTCACCTACACTTCTATGTTGGGTTCTACAGTCCCCTCACAGCTTGGATAGTATCCAAGCAACACGCTAAAGAGGCTTGGCATTGAAGATGGCCCGGAATGCTCTATTTGAACAATGATATGTAGGAGCTAGGCCTCTAGAATAGCCTGGAATGCTCTTTTTAAACAATGAGGTGTAGCATCGCTAATATAATCATCGCTCGATCCTGTCACTGATCGCACATTTCCAGCAGAGGTTGCGCTAGAAATCCCAGTGTAACGGGGTGGATTGCAAACAGACGAGGCGTGGGATTGAACAGCAGATGAAGGAGGTAGAGATGCTACACCTTTGGCTAGCCGGGAGAAATAGATTTCGCGATAGTTTGACGATCGCGACGTTCGGGCAAGGCGGATAGAGCGTGTTCAAGTTCCTCAAGTTGAACACGGTGTAAAGCCCAACATCAACGTCTAGAAAGTCGGCTAACGTTTGTTCCCCATTCAGAGTAGAAGGAGCGAGCTAACTGTGTCGGACGTCCCGTCCGAGATAGGCCCACCAATGGCCAGTAAGAAGCTGATAGATGAACTAGTACTATTGATACCCCCTCTTTTTGATCGACTATTCAACAGCCCAACTGTGGTTTGCTGATTTCGCTCGGATTACATGCAATTAGTGATTTCCCATATTGAAACGGCTGAAACGGTTGTCTCCTTTTTGATCCGAAGAAGAGATTAGAATTAGAGTCATTACTTGTGATTCGTGATATTCTCGTGAGATTTGCCTACTGTGCCTTCCTTGGTTACAGTAGATCTCTAGACTATCAAGCGTTTCGACTAGCCCCTTTCGTAACTGGTTCTTCTAGTTGCGTTTCCTTCGAGTTGGAGTCACGGCATTCAACCTCGAAGTATTGACGAACGTGTCGTATTTGCTCTCTCTTGAGCCTTCAACAGTTTACAGGTACTTCCTTGCCTACCTCTAGGCTCAACCCTTTGCGACACATCTGCTGCCGTCCGACTACTGTGTGTTTGATTTACATCCACTTGAACCACAACCTTTGAGAACCTCCCCACACATAGTATTCGACGCATCTACCGGGATCCATATACTGCTACTATGGCTCCTAGATCGACTAAGAATAGCAACAAGGCCGATGGTTCTTCCAGCAGGGAGATATCTACTCTCCATGAGGAAGCCGAAGCCGCCCACATTGACCGAGAGGAGTTACCTGTTGATGATCAGCGACAGCCTGACGGTGGAGCACCCATGCATGTTCGTTCAGCAGCAACGAATGAGGGGAACACCGAAGCCATCAATGTCGGTACTGCCTTGAAGAGCACCTCTCCTGATGACACTGATGACAATCTTGCACATGGCGATAGCCCCTTTGATGACCCCTTCACAGCAGCTGAAGACGGGGGCTATGTCACTCCCTTTGAAGATGATTATGACGACCTACCTCAACAGCACGAGGAGGTGAAGAGCTTGAAGACACAGAAGCGTGAGGGTACCACCGAGGTCATGACTGAGGCCAGAGCTGCCACTAGACTACCGGTACAGCAATCACGTATGCCCTTGACTAGAAGACCTGATGATTTGAAGTCCCAGACTGGGACTAGTCCCCCCCTTGTAGGCGACCACGCTGGTCCGACAAGGAGATTGCAATCTGAACATATTGATCGACCTGGTGCCCAACCAGCTGACTATTATGACTACCCCTCTCGACGTCGAGCTGCAAATTGGTACGATGATGGTGTCTATGCTGACGGTGACCACACTACCTCTAGATCGAGCAGATGGAGCGACGCTGAGTGGGACGATTGGCAAGAAAATCAAGACCGACAGAAGATCTCCAAGGTCATCTCTGATGTTGAATGGATGACTCCCGTGCTTGGGAAAGGCAAGTACTGGGACGGTTCAGTTGATGGCCCTGACAGCATTGCCTTGAGCGAGTTCCGGTATAAGCTAACTAATAGCCCTGACTACGAGTACCAGAACGAGTGCTGCAAATATTTTATTGTCAGACGAAACCTTTCTGACAGTATAAGAAAACTGGTTGATGTCTACGAGCACAACAGCGACTTACAGCCTGCCAGCTATCATCAACCCTATCGCCCGAATAGCCGATATTGGTCTGATCGACGAAAGCAGCTATGGACGTATCTTACTACGGTATTCGGTGACTCTGATGGTGGATTCTTAGAAACTCAATGGATCAACATGTACCTCAAGAAGACTGAGCGGTTCATTGACTTCTACGCCACACATGAATCTATTGCTAAGGAGTTGGCTCGCACGAGAGGATATAAGACCCTGACTGAGCAGGAGAAGAGGAGCCATTTCTACAATTGCTTACCCCCTAAATTGAAGGTTCACTTGGACGAGCAAGGTTACTGGACCCCCGGTGCGGTTGGTTATGCTAAATTGGTGGTTTTGGCTCAGAGTTGGTGTAGGGTACACTGGGACAAGTCTGTCTCCGTTAACCATGTGGACGTAACTGATGCTACTACTGATGACAAGGTTGCCAGAGAGATGCCTTCTGACCCACCTAAGCGCTTTGCACAACGAACTCGACCAGGAGAAGGACAATCTGCGTTCTATGCTGCTAGGCTGAGAGTTCGAGAAGACGAGACGATTCTCAATGACCCGAGAAATAAAGAGATATTGCAAGCTTCATGCGGAAGATGTCTAGACAACTCCGGTACTCACAAGGCCGATACATGCTGTGCTACTATGAAGTACAAAGAGGACCGATGCAAGTTCTGTGGCCTGTTTCACAGTATCAAGTCGAAGTGTCCTGAGAAATATGACTCCTATCAAAAGAAGTGCTCTCGCTGTGGACGTGTAAACCATGGCACTATGGCTTGCTTTAGCAACAACCCTACGGTTCAAGGCCTCTCGGTGGTTCTTATTGATAACCCAGGCATGGGTACTAGCCACTTCATCGACTTCGAGATCAACGACTGTCAGAAACCATTACGAGCATTATTGGATAGCGGAGCTGCCATGAGCGTTATCCACGAGGCCGAATTGACGAAGATTCCTGATGTTGTTATACAACCCACCGACTTGGTGGTGCGTACTGCTGATGGAGGAAGCCCAAAAGTAACAGGTATCGTCCGGAACCTGAAGCTGACTTTCGCCGACGATACAGTGGTCTACGAGAGCTTTGTTGTGGTCGACACTCCACTATCCCATGCTATTTTGCTGAGTACGAATGCCTTACGAGGAGTCGGAGCTGTCTGGTTTATGACTGATAAGGATAATCTGATGTTGCTTGGAGGAGACGCCAAGTCCTTCATCGCTGCACAGAGACGACACCGTGCTGCCAGGACCTACTCACCACAGCCCATTGACTATGGTGTCGTTGAGATCTGTGACTTGGTTGTTGAGCCCCCTAAACCAGGAGCCCCTCGTAAAGATGCCTATACTTCTATGACTTCCATCCCCAACGACGTGATGGAAGAGATGATCATTAGCAGTTATCCACAGACTGAGGACGATGACGACCTCATGAACAAAAAAGGCCTCACCGCTGACCAGAAGGTGCAACAGACGAAGATTGCACAAGCCAAAGACATTGCTACTGAAGACACGAAGCCCTTCAAGTGGAAATTGTTACCTTCAACGCCGAAGAGCCGGCTGGGACGTTTCTGTTTGGATGTGCCCTGGATTGATGATCGACGACCTGATGGTAGACTAAACGGCATGGCCATACAGCGAGCTATTGCCACTGACTCAAGACTACGTGATAAAGAACGTGCTGCCTATCTGGAGGTTATCAAGTCACTATATGATGAAGGTTATGTTCGACACGAGAGGCGTGACAACATCGAGCACTTGATACCGAGCTTCCCTGTGGTGAGACCTGATCATGCCACTACTAAGGTGCGATTGGTTACTGATGGAAGCACTGGCCTAAATCCTCTATGTCGAGATGGACCTATTATGAACGATGACCGACTCGGTATGACCCTTATGAGCAACCTCCATCTATTTAGACTGAGTCCGTACGTGATCCTAGATGACCTTCGACGTGCTTTCTATCAAGTCAAGATTGATCCCGAGAACGAACCCTACTTTGGGATGGCTAACAAGTACGGCTCTGAGATGCTATACGGTGTATGGACGGCCATGGGTTTCGGAAGCAACTACGCTCCGAGTGCTCTTGGACAAGTGCTGACTACCATCATTGAATTGAACGACTTTCACCACTCGGACGACCAAGATGTCTCGATCCTCGGCGAGGTGGCCCTACAAGTCTTGGATGACTACAACCTAGCCATCAACCACGCTACCATAGCTGATGAAACACCTCCGATCGAGGTTGACCATAAGATTATTGCTTCTAATGATGCCGCCCAGTCCGACGATACTACACTCCGTTCACATGTAAGCATCTATGTCGACGACGTGCAGTCCAGAGGGGATACTGTTCCTCAAGTCGAGAGTATTGCCCGCAAGGTCATGGGTGGACTCCGAGACCATGGGTTCGAAGACAATCCAAAGAAGAGGATGAAGAGTTGGTTGTCTCACGAAGGCCACTACTTGGGCTACGGTGTGAAGGACGATTATATGTTCGTCGACTATCGACCTGACCTAAAGCTACTCGAGAAGAAGGGAAGAGATTTGACTCGACGAGAAGCCTTTCGCCTGATTATGGCCTACTATGACCCTATCGGTTTAGGAGTTGAATTTGCTGGACGTCTACGATATCTAGGACGACAATGCTACCAACATTCCACTTCGTGGGATGCTAAGATCAATGAATTGGGATCCATGGGTATAACAGTAGAAGTCAGACACATCAACGGTGACAAGAACCCGGCTGATGGCCCTAGCAGACCCCATGGAAATGACGCCCCCTCCCCAATGACCAGAACTGAAGTCCAGCATGCTGTTGCTACTGCTTCTATTGCTACCCTGGACGTTGTCTTCGACCCCCATCTGACTGATGAGAAAGATGATCTGCAAGCTGTGGATGGAAATCCACCTATATGCAAAGTGAACGTGATCGACATTGAGCATTTCTTTGAAGACGAAGAGATCAAGCATTTACAAGATGCTGATGGGAGGTTGTCGACTATTAAGGCTACTCTAAGAAATGTGCCCCTAAATGAGAGGCCAAATGGTATGAGAATGTATTGCCTCGATGAGAACAACGTCCTGTACTTCACCGGTATCACCTCCATAGTCGACAAATCAAGAACGGTGACCCCGTTGCCTGTGATACCGAGATGCCCGAAGGTACAAGAATGTCTACTTACACTACATGAAGGAGAAGGCCATGTTGGAGCTGCCAAGCTACTTGCTATCTATCAACAATGGTATTTCACCCCCAAGGTGCGACAAGTACTACGACGCCTGCTACAGTCCTGTCCCGTATGTCAACGTACAAGGGAAAGAGCCTGTACTCGTCGAGCAGGAGGAGTTGTTCGACCTCCTGGACTACACTTTGGTGTTGGCAGTTGCTATATACTAGATCTACAAGGCCCTTTTCTCGAGTGTGACGATGATCCTGACGTCCCACAGAAGAAGTGGGGCTTGACTATGACTGATCCAGTGTCCTTCCATGTGTTATTCGATGTCCTCGACAACCCGAGCACTGGTGCCGTGATTGACTCGGTTCACAAGATTATTGCTATGAATGGCATTCCTCAGGCCGTTGTCATGGACCCGGGAAGTTGCTTTACTTCCAGTGATTTTAAGATGTACCTCAAGTCCCAAGCTATTGCCTATACCTACCTACCACGAGATGCTCAACATCTTGGAGGCTTTCATGAACGAGTACATGGGACTATATTGCAACAAGTGAGGAGTCGGTTGACGAGAGCTGAGCTGCAGGATGAGCCCATAACCTTCTTAACTATCTATAGTGAAGCTGTGGCTAGTGTGAACCGTCTCCCATTGACCGACTTTGGAGGACTAACCCCCTTCGAATTATATCATGGACGACGCCCTCGTTATTTTGCTGGTTCCTGCACTGGTGAGGATGCTAGACTAGGTCAACAACTTATTGATGAATGGTTGCCCGGCCTACGACGTGATGAACTAGATGTTCTAGAGTCTGACCTACAAATGCTATGCGAAGAAATCTATGAGCGACGATGCCAAAGTATGACTGACTACTTCGACCTCTGGAAGGAGCGAAATGATAGAGTTCGTCAGAGGATGCAACGAGCTGCCCAACAGCGAGGCCCTGATCCGACTATTGATGTAGACGACAAAGTCCTTAGGTTCCGTACAAGGAGCCACAAGCAAGAGAGTGGTTGGCAGGGTCCCTATATTGTCACTTGGAAGAATCAAGATGGTACACTTTATAGATTGAAGGGCGAAGATGGTACCTCTCTACCTTATGTCGAAGGACGATTCAATCTACGCAAGTATTATGAACGAGACGAGCAAGATGATCTACCTCCGTATGATTCCTACGATGAAAATGGTGTAATCCCACCGGATGATGTCGAGGTCGAGCACGACGGCGAACTCGAAGATGCCGACGTTACCAACCAAGACCAGTATTGATATTAAATTAAGAGTATGATATGATTAAGTGCGGGATCTTAAATCCCAGGTATATGGTATGATTAAATGTGGGATCCTAAATCCCAGGTTCTATGGTGTGTCGGACGTCCCGTCCGAGATAGGCCCACCAATGGCCAGTAAGAAGCTGATAGATGAACTAGTACTATTGATACCCCCTCTTTTTGATCGACTATTCAACAGCCCAACTGTGGTTTGCTGATTTCGCTCGGATTACATGCAATTAGTGATTTCCCATATTGAAACGGCTGAAACGGTTGTCTCCTTTTTGATCCGAAGAAGAGATTAGAATTAGAGTCATTACTTGTCATTCGTGATATTCTCGTGAGATTTGCCTACTGTGCCATCCTTGGTTACAGTAGATCTCTAGACTATCAAGCGTTTCGACTAGCCCCTTTCGTAACTGGTTCTTCTAGTTGCGTTTCCTTCGAGTTGGAGTCACGGCATTCAACATCGAAGTATTGACGAACGTGTCGTATTTGCTTTCTCTTGAGCCTTCAACAGTTTACAGGTACTTCCTTGCCTACCTCGAGGCTCAACCCTTTGCGACACATCTGCTGCCGTCCGACTACTGTGTGTTTGATTTACATCCACTTGAACCACAACCTTTGAGAACCTCCCCACACATAGTATTCGACGCATAACCTCCCAATTTGTTGCAACTCAAAGCTCATCCAAAGTGCTCGGACAAATCGATCAGCTGGGCGTGCGCACAACACCTCATCAGCAGTTATTTTTTACGATGCATTTTTAGGATTTTATTTCATAGTCGATTATGTTGTCCAACTTTACAAATGTCGATGATCGTGTCTGTCCTTTTTCTGGTATCTTGCGCACAGTGAAGATTTCTATAGGATTTCATTTGACCCTTATGTCGATGATCGTGTTGTCTTTTTTTGGTATCTTGCGCACAGCGAAGATTTTCAGGGTTCTATTATATAGTCAATTATGTTGTCCAACTTTACTACTATATTATAATGCTGATGATCGTGTTTGTCCTTTTTTTGGTATCTTGCGCACAGCGAAGATTTTTACAGGATCTCATTTGGAAGTCGATTATGTTGTCCAACTTTACAAATGTCGATGGTCGTGTCTATCCTTTTTGAAAAAGGCTTTTTCTGGTATCTTGCGCACAGCGAAGATTTTTATAGTATAGTATATATAGTTTTTTAGATATCTTATTAGATTTTTATAGGATCTCATTTGGGAGTCGGCTATGTTGTCCAAAGTCGTTTTCTCTACCTCGGCGTTACGCCCGAAAGTCACTTTTGCGAGTGCGGTGAGAGTTCGCCACTTTACTGCTGCTGTTGATGATGGAAATAAGGTGAGTCCTGTTTGGTTGTGTCTCCTCAGCTGAGCTCAGGTGGAGTTTACATATGAATTCGGGTAAAGGTGTGACGATACTAATAAGAATTTTCCAAAAATTTCATATTAATTTTTTCCGAGAGTTTAGATATGAATTCGGGTGGTAGAATTTTTCATAAATTTTTAAAAATTTTCCAAAAGGGTTTTTTTTCGAATTGTAATTATTGTGGTTTATACCCACGCGTAGCGGTGAGCAGAAAAATTAGGAAAAATTTCCCAAAATTTTATCAGAAATTTTATATTTTCCACTTTGTTTTCATTTTTAGGTTATCTTACCTCGCGACTCGAATCAGGCTTTGGGGATTGGGAAATTCGCGGTGGATTTCCTAGATGGAAAGGTGAGCAGGAAAAGGTATCCTTAGTATTATTAACTCTATTATTCTTAGTATTAACTCTATTATTATTATTATTATTATTATTATTATTATTATTATTATTATTATTATTATTATTATTATTATTATTATTATTATTATTATTATTATTATTATTATTATTATTATTATTATTATTATTATTATTATTATTATTATTATTATTATTATTATTATTATTATTATTATTATTATTATTATTATTATTATTATTATTATTATTATTATTATTATTATTATTATTATTATTATTATTATTATTATTATTATTATTATTATTATTATTATTATTATTATTATTATTATTATTATTATTATTATTA
>NW_003206281.1:91882-94302 GCF_000006405.1 Perkinsus marinus ATCC 50983
ATTAGTATTAACTCTATTATTATTAGTATTAACTCTATTATTATTAGTATTAACTCTATTATTATTAGTATTAACTCTACTATTAGTATTAACTATACTATTAGTATTAACTATACTATTAGTATTAACTATACTATTAGTATTAACTATACTATTAGTATTAACTCTACTATTAGTATTAACTATACTATTAGTATTAACTCTACTATTAGTATTAACTCTACTATTAGTATTAACTATACTATTAGTATTAACTATACTATTAGTATTAACTCGCGGATTTGATATAGTTGCTTATTAACGTTGGAAAATAAAATACATAGGAAATTGGAATCGTATTTCACCCAGTGTTGGAATAGGAATATATGTTTGCTTTCCTCAGCTGAGGAAAGTAGGAGATTATTTTTATCAACACATGTAGTTGATCATGTGCATATTTCTCCTTATCACAGACACTGGTGAAACTCGATATCATCGTGAGTGTGTTTTTTCGCTCTCCGTTTTGGTATGATATTAATGGAGTTTCTTCACCCTAGTAGTGATATGAAAAACACTAGTGAAAAAATATATATATTTCACGACTACTACTGCTAAATATCACCGCGTTGAATATCGCGTGAAACTCCGATGTTGTTGTTGTTGTTGTTGTTGTTGTTGTTGTTGTTGTTGTTGTTGTTGTTTTTTCCAGATCGGTCGCGATATCGATGAGCGTGTATATGAGAGAGCTCAGATGTTCCACACTGATTCGGTGAGCTCTGGGAGAGTTGACCATGTGATGGTATGATACTCTATGTATTAATAATACTTGTATTTTAGCCTAGTATAATCGTGCGTGAAAAATTCACATTCTCATAGTGGAGTTTTTTACCCTTTTTATGTGAAGTGGTGAAAAACGCGATATTCAACGCGGTGATATGCAGCAGTTTCATACGTATTACTTGGTAGTATTTCTTAAGTGCAGATTTCCAAAATCGATCATCTGGGCGCGCGCTAATGTCAATGACTGTGTGTTAGGTTATGTGTGGTATATCGGCGTTGGCGATGCACACGAATGCGCCGACTATACTGAGGCAGGAGGCACTGCAGGAGTATCGAGATATGTAGGTTGGAGAGTTTTGTGGTAAAATTGGTATGAATAGAAAATTTAATTTCGTTGTCACATTTGTTCTCCTTTTACCAGGCAGGTCGGCAGTGTGGCCGCGAACTGAGCAGAAAAGCAACGCAAAGCTTCTTCTTATGAAGATTGAGAAACTTTGTTTGTACGCAAACTCAATGAGCGGAGCGAAGTTATTTTCTTTTTCCATGAAATGGAACAGTTTCTGGTCGTATGTGGTCGTTGTCACTGATGCCTATGTGTATAGGATCTGAGTCAGCTTATGGAGGAGTGTAATGGAGTTTCGTATGTTTTACGTGAAGTGGCGAAAAATTGGGTGAAAAACGCGGTGATATGCAGTAGTCGTGAAATTAGTGTTTTTCATATCACTAGGGTCGTGAAACTCCATTTTTATGTGTTTTTTCTTGAAACTTTTGATATTTTTTTTCACTCAATGATTTTCATATTTCTTGTTGATCGTTTTTGATAACTAGATCATCTCGAGGGGTGTTGTCTTTATGAAAAATTTATATTATAATTTTTTTCCTTAAAAAAATTTTCTTTAGAAATTTTACGATTTTTGGGAAATAATTTTGTGGCGTAGTGACGGTTGATCTCAGGCGGGGTGCGAAAGTTTTTGGCAGTTCTGAAAGGGTGAAGGCTGAGAAGGCGATTGTTGCTAACTCTAGTGCAGTGAGGGAGTGGGACTCTAACGGTGGGAAGATTTTGTGGCGCGCGAAATTTTCTGATGGTCAGGTACTGTGTTTGGTTATAACGCCAGTAATAGGAAGCATCAGGTGAGTTGGAAATTTTTTTTTTGATTTTCTTAGCTGAGCTCAGGAGTTTGCTCTTGAGAAATGTAGTGTAAAAAAGTTTTTTTGAAAATTTTATCGGATTTTTTTTCACTAGAGTTTCACCCTAGTGATATGAAAAATATATCTCACGATGAATATCGCGTTTTTCACGGAGTTTAACGCCACTTTACGTAAAAGGATTGTTGATAAAAGTTTAGGAAAAAAGAGAAAATTTTCCCGAAAAAATATTTAATTTTGCGCATATTTTAGGCGGGAGAATTTGGGCATAATGATTTCTATCCGGTGGTAATCGCCGCTGCGCAGAAAACTGGAGAGGTTGATGGGAAGAAAGCGTTGAAGGCTATGATACTAGTTGGTGAGCTTAGTAGCCTGTGCGGAGAACATATATGATTTCACCGTTGGTTTCACCATAGTAGTGATATGAAAAAAATATATTTCGAGATTTATTTTCGCATATCAAATTGCTACGTAGTGTAGTATATGATAAGAATATGCGATAGAAAGAAAGCGTT
>NW_003206281.1:94402-95826 GCF_000006405.1 Perkinsus marinus ATCC 50983
AAAAATGAGTATCCATATTTTTTTATGGAAAAATTTCATCATTGTTATTGAAGCTTAATGGGTCTTCGGGAGAGGTAGCGCCATAAGGGTTTGAGGAAATGTGGTGAAATTGACGTGAAAAATTGAAAATGAATTAGTCTAGGGAATATTAGACGTCACTGGAGTACTGGCGGATGAGGGGAGCTCATTTACGATTTTAGGAAAAGAATTTTCAATATTATTCGTATGCTCAGCTGAGGTCAGGAGTTTCCTCACTAATTATAGAAGTTTACGTACGAATTCGAGTAGAAGTGTAGGGAAAGCAATTAAAATTGTCTCAGAATTTTCTATAGTGTCACCACCAACACATGTAGTTGACCATGCGCGTACTTCACCACCATAGTCTGTACAAAAAAGAAAAAAAATCCTCCGAATTTTTCATATTTTTTCATTTTCTATTTTTCTAAATTTTTCTATATTTTCATATTTTTCTATTTTACAGGCTTTGATTGGATTCTCATTAGTAGGTTCCCAAAACTAACGAGGAAGCGTGGACCAGCTGGATGCTATCCCCACACGACTACGGTCATCAGGCGTTGAATGATAGGCAGACCAGAGATCTGATGGAGAAAGTGATGTGAATTTTTGGGTGATACTCGTTTTAGTGAGTGAGTTGGTGCAGATAAGTTTTTCTCATGGAGGGTCTGAATACGACCAGAAATATCCGGACGGAATTCCGACGTCTGTGGAGATCACTGATGATGATGGTAGTATTGGGAATTTTTTTTTGTTTGGTACCGTTTTTTGGAAAGCGTTTTCGTAAAAGTTGGAATATATGTGCGGTTTTCTGATTGATTATACGAGTTCGTATATGAAGTCGTGTAGAAGTGTATAGAAACTAATGAAATTTTATGAGTCTTTTATGAGTTTTATGAAATTTTCCTCACTAGTTATAGAAGTCTACATACACACTTGAGTAGAAATGCACGTAAAGCACTAAGAATTTCCTCAAAATTTTCATATTGTCACCAACACATATGTGTTGATCAGGTAAGAAGTACTGTAGCGGTATGGTTATGTACCCGTCGGGACATGCGAGGAACAACACCGCGGACTTGAATGCAATTCTCGAGTTCAAACACAAAATGTTAGGTGAGTGCTGGAGTAGGAATATATATTTGTTTTTCTCAGCTGAGCTTGAGGAGCTTTCAAAGCTAGATTATAGAGGTATTCGTGTAGAAGTGTAGAGAAACTAATGAGAAATTCTCAGAATTTTCGTATTGCTACCGACACATGTACAGGAATATATGTTCGCTATCCTCAGCTGACCTCGAGGAGTTAGCTCAGTAGTTACTTAAGAATTCGTGTAGAAGTGTAGAGAAACTAGTGAGAAATTCCTCGGAATTTTCGTATTGTCATCAACACATGCAGTGCTGGAGGAATAT
>NW_003206281.1:95926-99365 GCF_000006405.1 Perkinsus marinus ATCC 50983
GTAGTAGTTGAGTATAGTAGTAGTTGAGTATAGTAGTAGTTGAGTATAGTAGTAGTTGAGTATAGTAGTAGTTGAGTATAGTAGTAGTTGAGTATAGTAGTAGTTGAGTATAGTAGTAGTTGAGTATAGTAGTAGTTGAGTATAGTAGTAGTTGAGTATAGTAGTAGTTGAGTATAGTAGTAGTTGAGTATAGTAGTAGTTGAGTATAGTAGTAGTTGAGTATAGTAGTAGTTGAGTATAGTAGTAGTTGAGTATAGTAGTAGTTGAGTATAGTAGTAGTTGAGTATAGTAGTAGTTGAGTATAGTAGTAGTTGAGTATAGTAGTAGTTGAGTATAGTAGTAGTTGAGTATAGTAGTAGTTGAGTATAGTAGTAGTTGAGTATAGTAGTAGTTGAGTATAGTAGTAGTTGAGTATAGTAGTAGTTGAGTATAGTAGTAGTTGAGTATAGTAGTAGTTGAGTATAGTAGTAGTTGAGTATAGTAGTAGTTGAGTATAGTAGTAGTTGAGTATAGTAGTAGTTGAGTATAGTAGTAGTTGAGTATAGTAGTAGTTGAGTATAGTAGTAGTTGAGTATAGTAGTAGTTGAGTATAGTAGTAGTTGAGTATAGTAGTAGTTGAGTATAGTAGTAGTTGAGTATAGTAGTAGTTGAGTATAGTAGTAGTTGAGTATAGTAGTAGTTGAGTATAGTAGTAGTTGAGTATAGTAGTAGTTGAGTATAGTAGTAGTTGAGTATAGTAGTAGTTGAGTATAGTAGTAGTTGAGTATAGTAGTAGTTGAGTATAGTAGTAGTTGAGTATAGTTGATTCTGGATGACTTTCGGGTGACGTTCGGGTATCGGGTCGCTGTGGGGAAGGTCTTGAGATCAAATCTATGTAAGAGCATTTGGTTATTATGGTTTTGTGGTGACAGTCAGCATCACTCTGTTGAATTGTATTTTCTCAGGAATGTTTGTTGTTCATTACATCCCGTGGAGAGGTATAAGAGCTGGCAAGCAGTTATCCGACTCGAAGGGAGCCTCAGCGGCTATAAGTAATATTTGTGTTAGTATAGGAGTTTCTTGACCCTAGTGATTTGAAAAAAAATTAGTGAAAAAGATATTTCCCGAGTATTGTTCAAATCAGTGTTGTAATATATGTTCGCTTAGGCGTTTCCTCACTAACTATAGGAGTTCATATACGAACTAGGGTAGAAGTGTAGAGAAAGCAAGAAGAGTTTAGCCAAATTTCCTCAGAATTCTCATATTGTCACCAACATATGTGGACTACCGTGTGCATGTTTTCCCACACTGATTGCCAATTGGGTTGTGAAACTCCTTAAGTAGTAGGTACGGAGGCTGCTGTGTTGTGCATGCAACGTGCGATGAGCGGGTTCATGGGGCCTAGGTAGAAGGGAAGGAGGAAGGGCGAATTTGGAGGCTAGTTGAACGATCTTCGTTTTGATATCAATATGGATGGGAATTTTCAATATCAATGGAGTTATATAGAAAATTTTTTACTACTGTTGTTCATCACCGCGTGAATATCGGACCGCTTGACGTAAAACGGGTTGTGAAAGTGTATTATATGCATATGGTGGCAATTTCGGTGGAAGAATTTGTATATCAACTAGGGAGAAGTTTGCTCAGTAAGTATACCTATAGGAATATATAGTAATCTGGTAACTTCATATATACTAGTAATTTCTTAGTAATAATATGTGTTGAAATCATCGAGAAACCTATAGCATTCTCGGTGGGGGAATCATTTTTAATTTTCCACATGCGAATATTCCCATGTGAATGCCATTGTTATCAAATTCGGGGGGGGATGTTATTCAGTGTTGTAATATATGTTCGCTTTCCTCAGCTGAGCTTAGGAGTTTCCTCACTAACTATGGGAGTTCATATACGAACTAGGGTAGAAGTGTAGAGAAAGCAAGAAGAATTTAGCCAAATTTCCTCAGAATTCTCATATTGTCACCAACATATGTGGCCTACCGTGTGCATGTTTTCCCACACTGATGTTATTTCTCGAAAGTAGTTGCTAACACGTGGTGCTCTCTCCATAGGGCACTTGAGTGATTGAGGTGAAGTTGAAAATAGTCGGAAAAAATTGAAGTTGAATTTGTGGAATTGTGAAATTATGTTTTGATTTTAGGGACGTTTTTCGCAACCCGGAAGCGATTTTCCGCTACTTTGAGCCTCAAGAAGATGGACAATGTCCGTTCGACATTGTAATAGGGGGGTTGTAGAAAAGCCACTTGCCAGGATTGAACTGACGACCTTCTGCTTACGAAGCAGACGCTCTACCACTAAGCTAAAGTGGCTGTGTTGTTGACTGTTTGCTAGTTTGGGTCGCTCATTTCAGGAGCTGAGTCATAGTGGAAGTGACTTTGCAGTGATGGGAATGCACTTCAAACTTGGTTTGTATGAGCACCAGAGTGCAGGCGCTCTACAGGGGATGATTGACATTCTGATGTAAATGTGGCAAAATGTTATAAGGGGAAGGGGAGTAGATGTTGATATTATATTATGAAGTTATATATCTATGGTTATATATATAAGTAATGGAGTTTCACCCCTAGTGTTATGAAGAACACGATTTCACGATTACTGCATATCACGCGACTCGAAGTTTTACGCCACTTTACGTAAAACGGGTAGTCGTGAAACTCCAATAGATTGCAAACGCCTTTATATTTTATGCTGTAATTTGATCGTTTTTTGGGTGCCTCTCGAAAGTGGTGGTAAAATATACACGATGGTAGTACTGGTGAAAATATGAAAGTTCTGAGGAAGATTTGGGAAATTTTCGTTGGTTCTTGTATGTAACTATACACGATACACGACACACTACTATACGGCCTCCGAATTCGTATGTAACGTGAGCTCGATGCGTATATTCATCCGATTAATGATCTCGAATTCTGTAATAGAAGTAGTCATACGATATGACCTTAAAACTCGGTGTTAACGAACAGCAGAGTATCCCATCTAATGGCTGGAATGCTCTTTGGAGTGGGGGGAATATGTGTTAGTGATATTATGAAAATTTCCAGGAAATGTGGGAAAATTATTGTTGGTTTTGGTATACTTGGATGTGTATATTCCTCCAGCACTACTCTCGAACGGGAGTTCATTCAACAATCTCGAATTCTGTAGTAGAAGAAGTAGTCATACGACATGCACTTAAAACCCGGTGTTAACGAACATCAGAGTATCTGGTAGTCATATAGACAATTCTAGTGTTGGTGATATTATGTAAATTTGCAGAAAATTTTGGGAAGTTATTGTTGGTTTTTGTATACTCATAGCCCAGTTCGTACGTATGTGAACTCAAAGCTGTTGAATATTCAGAACTATGTGGTGTCTCAGGAGAAGTCCAGAGCTGATGAGCGACCCTTCGAAGATCAAAAACATCAACGTGGTGGCGTAAGAACTTGTCTGGTTTAATCTACTT
>NW_003206281.1:99465-103367 GCF_000006405.1 Perkinsus marinus ATCC 50983
CGCGATCCATATTACGATACATTGTGGGATAGTCGCCACACGTCGGAAATGCAGTACGACTCCTCGCGCGGTCAACGTCACTTCTCACGGTCTAGACCGTAGTGTCGTGAGACTTAGTGGCGATAACACGCATCATCATTTGTGAAATCGGATGATGACGACTAAGATAATTGATTATTTCCCACTCCATATATTCAACGTATTGTATGTCCATTCAGTGTATCTGCTCACTTGGGAGATTGGTCCGAGTCGTGAGGAAATGGTTGCCAGTAAAACGGCAGAAGATTCTTCTCTCAGTTATTAGTATCTGAGATGATCGTTATTACTATCTATTGATGTGTATTATCGATTAACTATGTCATTGTCGCTTGTCTTGGTAGGACTGGTGAATAGCAAAACAACCTTGATATTCACCTGTCTCCACCAGTATACCTGTGTTGATTGGAGAACAACACAGTTAAGGGTTGTCATACGCAGAGCACTGTTGTAGGCAACAGACTAAACGGACAGCACAGATGAACAGCTAATAGATATTGATCGATCAGGAAGGTTACAGATAGTAATCGTGTCAACCGTCATAAGTACTCCTAGGAAGAAGGGGGCGAACTGGGGTCGCGCTGGCATCGGTAGCTCGCCGTCATGTTGCGCAGACTCCAGACCGTCACCGTACCGCTGGTGTGAATCGCAGGACTCGGTCAGTACTGAGGCGTTCGTGGACAAGCGGGACGCGAGGCCCAGCTTGCGGGGGCTACCATTATATACACCGGGTGCCCCTCCACATATTCTCAGCATTTATGGTGTGCAACTCATAATTCATCGAAGCAGTCGAGTTTCACCCTGATATCTAAATATGATAGCTCTAGTAACACTATCACTTACCTAGCCAGGCCTCAGAATCCCACTCCACTGCTATTCCGATTTACGCACTCGATGCTCCCAGAAACTTCCACATATCCTTAGCATATTTCTGAAGCACTCGAGGATTTTGGTGGTTGAGTATTATTGAAGCATCCAAACTGTCCCGCCATCAGCCAACATGACCACTCAAGTCCTGCAATGCGGTGGAACCATTGAATTCGAGACAGCATGATTGTGCACAGTAGACAAAGTTGATCGATTCACCTATATAGCTAACAGCCTTCACTCACATCAGCCAACGCGAGGCCTACCGACTCCCTATGTCGCGTTCCGAAGTTAGAACTGAGGAAAGACTCTGGGTTATGTCGAAGATCAAAATGATCATGACAATCATATCGCGTCGCCATATTGTTGCGCGCATAGAACATGTAGCTCTCTGTTATGTCGTTTCCCAATATACCTCGAGTCACTGAGACACTATGGCCTGTCAGATAGGAACTGTCTGACTGAGTATAAGATAGACAGCACTGGAACTATCCCCGTATTATATGGCCGCCATATATACACCTCGCCGAGGTGACCTCGGCCATTCCAGGAGTCAACTCACAACTTTGTTCCTCTGAAGAAAAGATCGCAGGGACCTGGTTCATGGTTGACGACGAGATTGAATGATGACGATAGAGATGTCGAATAGCTAGCTCAAGGGATGATGCGCTTGAGGATCGACCTGGCGATGAATCTTTGAGACGGAGGTTCGATCAACCTTAGGCTTCGATATCTCAGTGTCCGATGTGGTGCTTATCATCTGTCTATTTCTTCCCTCCATTTCTCTATCTAGTTGAGAGAATCGGGTGATGAAATCTCCGCTATCAATATACATGACATATGGCTGTCTCACAACCAGTGTTGGACCCATAGCTGCTGTGCTCATCTCATGAATTCGCTGAATTTAAGATCTCTGAGATTGTCACCGGTGATTGGTGGTCCCTCACTCGACACGCCTCCGAGCTTCCCTTACTAGGGGCAAAACGCAACAGGGTCGCTTGAGCGATAATCTAAAAGCTCCAAGGTAAAGATGTTTGATGCTTTTGATAACGAGCTTACAATATAGCTGCGAGCAACTTCCACCAGCTTCTAGCATCAATGCCACTAAGAACTTCCATCTGCGGCGATTCTATGTCATAGTAATCCAATACGCCGTATCTCGAAATAATTTCACAATCGCTATGATGATGAGACTCATGGCGATTGGAAGACTCCGATAAAGAGTCATAGCATGAGAATAACGAAGTATAAGTGGTTGAGTGTCTGGATATAAGGACAATTCACTAACGAAAGTGTCCTCCCAATGTTCGCTCACCCCAGAATGTGCTGAATCTCGACTCGAGATTCTTGAGCACCTACGTGAGGGATACATGACGGACCGAGACGAATCATCCACAAAACATTGTTAAAAGATGGTGAGGAGAGTTTACTTTGGCAGGACGATCCTCTCTTGAAGGAAGGTCACCGGGATGTTTAACTTGATCAATACATTACTGACGAAGGCCTTCGCTGTACCCTTAAGGTCCCATATGCTGTCATTGGCCTTAAGAGTATCCAAGGTCAAATGGAGGGAACCACCAACAGTACCAAGTGTAACCTTCTTGGTGATCGATGTTGTCACGTTGAAGCCCATATTTCCAGCATTTGTAGCATACATATAGCTGCTATCAGTGGGTGCATGCTCCAAGTCCAAAGCTAGGTAGTTGAAAACATAGATTTTGAAGTGAGGATTAACGATTATCTTCTTCTCAACGCGACCGAGTAGCCCAGGTTTGGGGGATTCCACATCGGAGGTCGCCAAAGATAGGGCCGCGCCAAGTCTTTTTTTGTTACCAAAAGCTACCACCTCTGCGTCACCGCCGGCGTGGGTGTCCAGACTCTTCGCAGTCTTGTCCGCGAACTCGGTTGTGAAACCAATAACGACATTGTCCTGTGGGTCATTGACATCGAAGAGATCAACAATGGCTGTCACTTGCTTCTCATTACCAGTTGTAGTGCGCTTGCCGTGGAAGCAGTAGTACTTTTTTTCCGGGCGCTGATCCGGTGTACAACCCGGCGGATATGAGAAGCTACCATCAGCCGAAACTGCTGCTAGCTGAGGACCTTCAGGGTATGAGGCAATACGCTCCTCATCTTGCTTGATGAACTCGGCCTCTAGCTTCTTCAGTAGGTTGATGAGCTCCGGTGTTAACTCTAGGTTGTCGATGCTACCGAAAAGGGGCTTCTCATCACCAGTTGAACGGCCGACCACGATGCCTTCAGCAAGCGAGATGAGGGCTATCGTAGCTACAGAGATCCTGACGAACATTCGTGGAGGAGTGGATGAAGCTGAGGTAAACATGTTCAGCATGATACTGACAGTATCTCTGCTGTTCGGTTCGACTCTCATAACGTGAGTTCAGTTTTGAGATGTTCATGATTTCACGTGATGACGCGGACGCACAACGTTGTGTTGGAAATTCCAACTCGTAATGTCTCATAATTAGGTTCACGCGCGCACTGAAAGTTTTATTCGATTGATTGAAACTAGATTCCTAGTCTTGAAGTGAGACAGTAACAGAGTATTCGATAAGCGGGTTTTGACTAAGATTGGGAGGTTTTCCCCAAATACAGGCCAGTTTTTTAAAGACTTGAAAATGCGTTCCGGGCTCCGGCGTATTAGATTGTTCTTGCTCGAAAAGACTTACATTTCGTGCGAGCTGCTCACGCATGCGGACTTCGTGAATTGTGGAAGCTGCACGCGTGCGCAGACCGTGTTGAGTGCCTAAGTTGACTCCCAACTAAAGCTTATCCAAGGCGCAGAAAAGCCTTTGTGTATGCCTACAACTGTGTAAGGGCATAGCTAATGGCTCAAGGGCACAAATAACTTCAAGAGTGCAAGGATAACCATTCTCAGTTACTTACACTAAATAGATGAGGAGAAATACTAAGATCACAATGGTGCACACAGAGTGACTCAGCTACAGAGACATGATGCTCGACTAATGCCTGATTACAGC
>NW_003206281.1:103467-112139 GCF_000006405.1 Perkinsus marinus ATCC 50983
CTTCACACGCGCTACCGGTATTGCATTGTCGAAGAACGGCGTGAATGTAATGCAAAGGTCGTGCGGACGTGGATGCCTGGGGCTGTTTACCACTCACACGAACGATCACGGCAGTCGAACAGAAGACCCATCCTGCTAAGTAACGAATTCTGTTCCCGAGACTCTTTTAAGCCTCAAAATCCTGGGAAGGAGTTGGACTTCCTCCCAGGACTTCTTCGCTCACGTGGACTCCTGCAGTCCACGTGAGCGCAACTGCTCAGGCTCCGCACAACGCATCCGCTGCACCGCATCTTTGCATGTGGACTTAGACTAGTAAATCGATAGATGAGCAACCGATACCCCGGTTCTAGCACGTATATGGTGTCGTAGGTTTTTACAAGACAGCGGTAGATTGGCCTCTCCTCCTGAGTAAGAAGTCCTGAGCTGTAATATATAACCAAGTTAAACCAACCTGTGCCCGACACTGCACGAGCGCTGGGCGAGGGCGGTCATGGCCTGTTGGCAAAAATGTAGAAAAAAAGGTAGTTTCCGTGCACCAACGCCACAATATAACCAACAACAGCTCTCGTGATCGGTAGCAGTAGAAGCAGGTGAAGGCAGATTATCTCCATATCTCTCACCAATTACCATCGGGAAATACCTGTCGGGTAATTGTCTATTAGTTGATTGGTGACAGGGTGGCTGAAATATTTCATAGTGAAATATTACCAGAATGTTTCAATGAAATATTTCAAATATTTCATGGAAAAAAATCTCAGTGAAATATTTCACTTTGAACGGATTTTTAGCTGTTTTGAGGGTTTACGTCAGAAAATAGTGCTTGAGGACTCTCATCATAGATCACGGGTGTAGTTGGCCCTATCAACAGCAATACTATCCCCTTAGCAGGGGACAAGTGAAAATGAAATGGGTAAAATGGGGAAAATCCCGGTTGAAGTAGGAAATACTCCAGTCGTACCAACGGCATTGATCTTCCTATCCGATAGGACCTATTTCGTGCTCCTGCAGCCTGATTGTACTACTAGCGCGTATCGTCTAGCGGTGATATAGTCAACCCACCCGCAGGTATTGATCTCATGTAGAACAAAATAGCCTCAGACAAGGTGTGCAAACTTTCGGTTATGGAATGCTG
Source organism: Perkinsus marinus ATCC 50983 (assembly GCF_000006405.1). Lineage (NCBI taxonomy): Eukaryota > Perkinsozoa > Perkinsida > Perkinsidae > Perkinsus > Perkinsus marinus. The sequence goes on from NW_003206281.1 coordinate 104,600, forward strand.
AAATTCAATGTAATGGAATAACTCCATTACTGTCACATTGGAATAATTCCATTGGAACTTCAACGATCTTCGTCTCCACTGTCAACACATTGTGACACTGACCTTCGTCTCCATTGTGACACTTCTGGAGTCAAGAAATACGGCGGCTGAGAAAAGCCACGTCCCACCATACCCACGATAGCGGAGAGGATAGGCAGCGGAGTACGATCGAACTTATCAATGCGGCACCCATGCGCGAGTAGGAACTCAATCGAACGAGCATAGAATTGATCGAGCACTCGTCTTCAAAGGAGTTCAGTGAAATACTGTGCAGCTGCACGATAGTTAGACGAAATCGAACACCTCCTGCTCTTCTGGTGCTCAAGCTGGGGTATCGGGGGCTTAGAGGTTAAGAATACTGCATCCTTCTCCGGGAAGGACCCCGGATCGCTGTCGCACTCTCGATTTATGGTTCTCAAATCGGCCACGTCATGCTTGTCCGTGGAGCAAGACTCTCGCACCAGTAGAGAATCCTCGTGCTCCCGGGGACGACGATGAGTGTGATCGGTATATCGCGCCGAGCGCTCATTCGACTGTTTTATCGCTGAGCCCTCACTCACGTGCCTATTCGGCAAAAGCGGCCGCCTCTTCCCTTCCAAAGCCCTGATATCATCCAAGCGGCACTCTCCAAGATGCATTGTAGTCCGGGATGGACTGAAGTACCCTCTCGCGAATTCGTTGCAGAGATCGCAACTGTAGGCTCCATTCGAAGATACCGAGAAATACTCTCACGGATCTGGCTGGCCCTTTACGCCTCTTCTGTATCGTACTACATTTGATCACAAGGGTTTATCCCAAACACCAGCTCCAGTTCATCATTGGAAAGCTCGAATTTCGAGCTTTGAAAGAGGTCCCCGTATTCCAAAGTCGCTTTGATCTACGGGGATGTTTGATGGTGCGTGAAAACACTCCAGGCGGCTTCCACTGAGATATTTCCACTAACCCGTAAAGATTGGCGTCGCCAAACCCATTAGATTCGCCAATTTGGCGGATCTTAAGATTAAGACTCTCATCTCACAAACTTGAAAAACTCAAAGAACGTTTCAGAGGTCCCTTAGTCTCAACTCGAGACTTCAAGACTCTCAAGTGTGAGGAGACTAACCTCGAGAATAAGGTCAAGCTAGAGCTATTGGTCCTGAACTAAGCAACTTTCGGGGAACTTACAGGGAAGAACAAAAGTTGTGCGTATTTTTCCCAAAATCTTCAGAACTTCATTAACCGGGGATCGTGCTCACGGTCCGTCGCGGACCGTCCGTGAGTCACGGGGTTTGGGGAACGCGATTATCTACTTCGGCGAAGCCTTATTATGTACTCCGCATATCCGCGACTTAGGGCCGGGACAAAGCAAGCCGATTGTCTTAATCGGCCCAGTCGGATTGGGCCTTACCGCAATTTCAAATGCTTGGTGAAAATCAGGTGCAACTTGGTTTCCACCGCGGTGAAATGCCTCCAAGTCGATTTGAGCCGGGTACGTCCGGTCAGGGCGCTCGCTCATTACGTAGCGTGACCGATTTTGTTCGAAGCCTCGTGGAAAATGGGACCGTTCGGTCCATAGATTTCTGGTAGGTTGTTCACCAATGAAATTACCTCGTATGTTATCGTCGACGCAAACCGAGTTGGTTTGGTCGAAGATGGCAGCCCAGCCTTGCTCGGGCCGCTAATAATCCTGACCCTCACCGACTCTACGGCGTACGGGCCACGGGTTTGGGGGTTGGTCAGAAGTACTGTCTCCAATCTCTGACTTCGTAATAACGATAACCATCTCCACAAGCGAAACCCATGACTAGACGGCCATCTCTGAAAGAATACAACTGAAATACCTCGGCTGGCAAGGTGCTCTTGTCGCCAAAACCTGGTGGATCTCGTTGGACATGAAGGATTCATTCGAGTTCGGCTTCGATTTTGTAACGTTATTAGATTGTGACATACTTGAGTTCTCAAAGTCAAGCTTGATTGTAACACCATCATTTTTTCTTGCTCACTTGTCAAAGTTGCGCGGGAAAAGCGAGAAAGATAGTCTCGGGTAAGGGACGACTTACGCTTGAGTATGGACTTTTTGAGTCTGTATGATGCTTGGGGTCAACACAATGTGGCAAGTACTTGTGTTCCGTGGTCGTACACAGCCCCCGCAGTTGTGGACGCGGATCCTGCCGAGGGAAAATAGAGTACATTTGCAGAGGTTACATGATGGAAGTAGACAATTTACTATCTAAATACATGACATGGTTGTCTCACCATCAATCATTGATGCCTGTGGGTCCAACATTATGTTGGAGACACAGGCTGCGCGCCCAACAGCCCATATGCTCATCTCAGTAATCCGCGCTCCCTCACTCAGTAATACTGAGTCAGTATGCCATCAAGCCTTCCCAGCATGCCATCAGGTCTCCCTAATATGCCATCAGGTCTCCTCAATGTGCCACCAGGCCTCGTCACTGAGAAAAACGCAACAGGATCGCTTGATTGACAGTCTAACAGCTTCAAGGTCAAGATGTTTGAGGTTTTTGATTCAAGGAGTCTACGATGATCTTGAGATTGTGAAGAGACTCATGGTGACTCAAAGACTGAAAAATCATAGCATAGAAATAACAAGTTTTAAGTGGTTGAGTGTCCGGATATCAAGATAACGCACCAACAAAAGTCTGCCCGCCCAGAATGTGCTGAATATGGAATCTCAAGCACCTATGGCGGACCAAGACGAATCATCCACAAAACCCCTTTGAGAGAAGCTGAAGGAAGTTTACTGTGGCAGGATGATTCTCTCCCTAAGGAAGGTCACCGGGAAGTGTAACTTGATCAATGCATTAGTGACGGAGGCCTTCGCTGTACCCTTAAGGTCCCATATGCTGTCATTGGCCTTAAGAGTATCCAAGGTCAAAGAGAAGGAAGCATCAACAGTACCAAGTGTAACCTTCTTAGAGATCGATGTTGTCACGTTGAAGCCCATATTCCCAGCATTTGTAGCGTACATATAGCTAGTATTACTGGGTAAATGCTCAATGTCCAAAGCTAGGTAGCTGAAAACATAGATTTTGAAGTGAGGATTAGCGACTAGGTTCTTCTGCACGCGACCGAGTAGCCCAGGTTTGGGGGTTTCCACATCATAGGTCGCCAAGGATAGGTACGCGCCAAGCCTTTTTTTGTTACCAAAAGCTACCACCTCTGCCTCACCGCCGGCGTGGGTGCTCAGCCTCATCGCAGTCTTGCACTCGAACTCGGCTGTGAGACCAATAACGACATTGTCCTGTGGGTCATTGATATCGAAAAGATCAACAATGGCTGTCACTTGCTTCTTCTCTTTACCAGTTGTATTGCGTTTGCCGTGGAAGCAGTAGTACCTGTTTTGCGGGCGCACATCCGGTGTACAACCCGGCGGATATGAGAAGCTACCATCAGCCGAAACTGCTGCTAGCTGAGGATCTTCATGGTATGAGGCAATACGCTCCTCATCATCTTGCTCGATGAGCTCCGCCTCCAGCTCCTTCACTAGGTTGATGAGCTCCGGTGTGCACTCTAGGGGGTCCAAGCTACCGCAAAGGGACTCCTCATCACCAGTTGAACGGCCGACCACGATGCCTTCAGCAAGCGAGATGAGGGCTATCGTAGCTACAGAGATCCTGAAGAACATGCGTGGAGGAGTGGATGAAGCTGAGGCAAACATGTTCAGTATGATACTGAAGTGTCTCTGCTATTCGGTTCGAATCTCATAATGTGAGTTCGGTTCTGAGATTTTCATGATTTCACGTGATGATGCGGACGCACAACGTTGTGGAATAGCCCATAATTAGATTCACACGCAATGAAAGTTTGATTCGATTAGTTGAAACTAGATTGCTAGTCTTGAAATGACACAGTAATGCACAGTAATGCACAGTAGTGCACAGTAGTGATACAATGATGAATCTGAACTCACGTTCAGGAGTGGCGGGTTTGGATGTTTGGTCGCACACGCGGCGTTTGTGCTTAAAATGTTTTTGGTCTATCATACTCAGAACACTGTTGTAGTCAACAGACTAAACGGACAGCACAGATGAACAGCTAATAGATATTGATCGATCAGGAAGGTTACAGATAGTAATCGTGTCAACCGTCATGAGTACTCTTAGGAAGAACTTAGTAGGTGATCCTGAGCAAGAGACGGGGAGAGGACTCGCACGGAAGCGACACATCATACTTGATCATTCATAATTATCATCCATCCACAACGTTTGTGATTCATGGAAGAGGAAGCTCTTTGACTACCCTGCAGGATGGATAGAAAGTGAACCGGCCTGCGATGGCTTCGTTGGTCGCTGAATAGGGCTTGTTCAGAAAGCCCAGTATCATGGATTGTTACTGCTTCTAGGCATTGTGCGCGTTTGCGTGCATGTGCGCAGCTAATCACTTATCCGGGATAAGTTATCCCCCCGAATAGATAGAGACGGAGATCTTTCCGACTCTTGTTACCTACTATGAGATACGACCAAGCAACATGCATCGACCTTGGCCTGACTAAGCCGTTGGTGCTGAACATTTAATTCGCACACACTGTGTGACACATATATGATATAGTTGTGAGATGGTATGTGACCATTCTGTTGCCTCCTATTGTTCAACTCAGAAGCAGGGGAGGAGGAACTCATACATAACAAGAATAACTTGAGTCTTGAGCCAAGATGGCTACTCATCTTCGATAACTTATGTACTCAACATTATTAGCACTAGCCAAAACAGCTTTGTGTTATACAGAATCTGTATTACAGATATATTTGGAAGGAAATCATCAGAAAGCAAGAATCATCATCTTTATTCAAGAGTCATCCACATACCACCCTCGCACACTCTGTGCGAAGCTGATGAGCATAATTAATCTGCTCTCGAGCCTTCCTTGCGGGTTGACGTCGAACAGCACCTTTCGATCTGTCACTAGCTGCATCAGCTTGCGAATGCTCTTCTTCTCTATCACGCTTCGCATTCGGTGAAGATGATGGCAACTAGACTTCAGCTTGAAGAGAACTTTCGTCTACATACTTCTTGAGATGTCGCTCACGCAGTTTGTCGATCTTTTAGAATATCATTGGCCTAAAAGTAAATCTAATTTTCTCTAAAAGTACTCGATATTTCCATCTCCTTCGCTGCCATATCTTCACCAGCTGACTCGGCTAGATTGATCTTACCGAAAACACCTTGACTCGACCAAGGATCGCGGCCTTGGCAATCCACCGTGCATCAACATGTGAGGGCTTAGATAATCAAGCCTCTTAATTTAAGAGCAAAGGCGTTGACACAATTCATTCTCGCAAACCTCCGTGGGGATCATATTACATTTGAGAGCTTCCTGTTTGCTGAATCAACTACTACGAACTTTGCCGCGCTTCGTGTTGGTCATATATGCGAGTGAATTCATACACCGGCAACCGTCAACAGTAACTCGCTCGATTGCTCCTTTATGCTGCATTATGACACCAGTGGCGCGGCGCTGCACATGACGGGACTCTAGGTCATCGTATTCCATCCCTAGCTTAGATTTGGATGACTACTCCTTTTGAAATCAGTAGACTTCCTCTGGGAAGGCCTTGAAGTGGGAGCTTCCATTCAAACTTTTATTAGATTCTACATTGTAGAAGTTGGTTGACTCAGTCTAGAGTATGCATTGAGCGGCTTAATTTGAGCCAATAATCAGCTGGCAATATCATTGTCACTCCATGTGGGATCAGAGTCCCTGACTGTCTCGCTTGGCCAGGGTCCGCGACAGACCGCCCACCTATGGCAGTCATGCTGAAGAATCTAGTGTAAAATATCTGTCCTCTAAGAGGTCTGGCTGAATCGAGATTCTCCGCCCAATACTTGAGTTTTTGACATGAAGCGAGGTTCTTCCCTCTATTCGAGGCATGCTGAGTAAGAGTAGCAAAGCTACTCTTTCCTTTGAGCCCTTTGGAGGCTGTATGAGATGAATGAGAGGTCTCTAACATCGAAAATGCATACTCAGCAAAAGTTCCCTGAAAAATTCTACTCGCGGGAAAATTTGGAAACGTCCGCGGAAATTTTCGGCGAAAGTTTCTGTGGGAAGTTTCTCATACACCCTGTAACCATATAAGGACTTCATCAGATATTAAATATCCCACTCCTGGTCGCGTGGGTCTGGTGGGGCGGTTCGCTACGAACCGACCCTAGAGGTATCGATGAGGGAAAGACACTCAGAGACACAGGGTCTGAGTGACACTCAGGGAGTGTGCCGACAGTGCGTGTCTGCACCCTCTTCGGTACTTGCTCCGGGGAGTGGTGGGATTGGGATAAAATACAGAATGTCTTTCAGCCCGTGACCATGTTATGATATCAGGAAAGCGGGGAGAATCCGCTCGCCTCGCGGTTACATCTCTGCAGTGCGAATTGGTAGCGGAGCGACGCGGCCATCCGCATCGGTATTTAACCTAGGTTAACAAGCTAACCTCTATCAGATTCCGACCACCATCTCATCGCACCAGCCTGAGGGAACCCCATTTTTGAGTACTGATTAGTACTGATTAGTACGATAAGAGTTCACATCCACATCCAAGCTAGCTTTAAAGTAAAAACATAGCAATATCAGATGCACAACCAAACTCCTCTAAGTCAGTGAGCTCGTCAAGAAATAGAGTCACTGGACTTTTATGATTAAGGCCTCGGGAAACTCCACCCAAAAGACCAATCGAAGATTTGGCACGGATATCTTGTCGCCTCTCAGCCTTCTGAGGAGGGGGAGGCCCCCCTCCTTGCTCTCGGCGAATACTCTGCTAAGCAGAGTCTGCTTGGTTCTCCTTGTACTCGTCGAAGCTGATCTAGAGTACACCGATGAGTAGGAACTGCACATTGTCCACAGCCAGGAGATGGCGTTTATGAGGTGAGAGGTACCTCGGGTCCTAAAGGGATGGATCCGTCCCGGTTGAAGCTTCCCAAATGTACTGAGGCTCTAGAACTCGCGGCCCATTTTGATGTCTGTGAAAACATCTTCGTGGAGGCAAGGATCGGTACTTTTGTGGGCGAAGGTCGAGGCCGGCAATTCAGACCTTATGGTGATGTACGCGTCTCGTGCATCGAATCCTTCTTGAGGACTTTGCCGGATGGTGCCATACAGAATAGTGCCAAGAGAGCAGCAAGGAAGCTCGGATGGTCATGGCAGCATCTCCGTCACAGTGTCATTAGGCGACATGGGCGAAGATCGCCGATCTTAGATCGGCCATAGTCGACGAGTTGGCAAAACTTCTTCGACAACTTAAGTTCTCCTCCCCAGTGGAAGTCGATGCCTTTCTGAAGAAATGCGAGGCAATCATGAATGCTCTGGAGGCAGCCTATGGCCAAGATAGAAGTGAGACTCGTCGAGTAGTGAAGCACATCATCGGCACCCTACCACCGCACATTGCCACTGAGATCATTAGGGAGATCAAGCAGACGATGGGCTTGGCCTCGGCTATGTCGAGGGGATGGCGATGGACTGTGATTGGGAGATTCTACTCCCATTTGTGCCAAGCTTCGACCCTAGGCA
>NW_003206281.1:112239-117021 GCF_000006405.1 Perkinsus marinus ATCC 50983
ACGTCACGTGGTCAACGAGCACCCTCTAAAACTTGATATTCAGACTATCTTTCGTGCTCGCGGCGAGAAGCTCGGCTCTGTAACCAAGTCTGGGTCGCCAGTGCGGATCCCAGGCTCGGTCACCGAGCCTCGGTATTTCCATGCAAAAGATGCTCATGCATATATCGTCGGGGATGCACCGTATCATACGGTCCGTATGAGTTTTCGATCTTCCTGTATGTTCACTCGTTCATGCAGCCCTCGATTGGTTCTCTTGCCGTGTTCAAACTCTACGCCGTTGAAGAGAACTTGCACGGACGCACGCATTTGACTCGAATTGCAGTACATATAGCTCCGCTCGCTTCATTGACTTCGCAAACTCGAATCATCTTTGCAATATCGACTATCGTTATCAGTGAAACGAACCATACTTTCGCTCGTAACAATTGCATGGTTAGGTGAATTTGTTTGTGAAGACATGGCCGCGCCACTCGATTGGACCAAAATACGCTCATTCGACAGATTCCAACCACGCCCTGGGATGAGTGTCTATGACGATGCGATGATGAGGTTACAACTTGATGACCTTTATATAAACGAAGACAAAAACGATTCCAGAGGGGTCGCTTATTATAAATGCTGTGCACATGACGATTGTCCGCGAAAGTACAAGGTGTCGAAGATTGGAGACCTCGTCACTGTCGAGAAGCATGGTAATCTCGGTAGTTTTATCGCTCAGTGTGATTATTCAGTCGTCACCCCTTCAGGGGAACATCATGGTGAGGCACCAGTGCGCATACGACAGCGTCATCCTCATCATATCATCGACTTTGTTATGCGGGAAGGAAGGGTTAAACCGTTACGGCCTCCCGCCTGAGTGCCTCGCAGATTCTCGTGAACTTGGAGATCTACTTCCCAAACTATGTCGGGAGGATAAAAAAACAACAGGTTAGACTGACACATATCCCTTCGGTTTCTGGATATGCAGCCAGAGCAAACGGCTTTTAATTGTGCACAGATACAGCGCCTACTCGACACAGGCGTGCTGTGACAGCACCTACTCGAAAGGAAAGTCCTGTGCAACATATAAATAATTATTACGAGCTCGAAGCTGCGTTTGCGGGCTGCCGTCTGACCGATGATATGATGAAGTGCATCCGTGAGGGTTGGGAACTTCCAACTGAATTCATCTATCATGATGGATTCTGGGGTGATAAACACTGGGCAGTTGTATTTGGTGGTGCAAGTAAGTGGAGAACTGACTCCGCGTAGCACGTTGTACTCAGCATGAGCTGTTCATTTCTAGAATGACATTTGTTGTAGGCATTTTATCATCCCTTCTTTGGTTCATCCAATCGATGCATGATGGTTTCCCATCATACATGGATGTTCAACAGAAAGTTTTACGAGATGGATTAAAGATCGCCTGGGTTGGCACGAGTCGCATTTGGTGAGTGATTATAAGCTACACTGCTTAGCACACATTAGGTCCGAAGAGAATTTTCGGCAAAAGGGACGTCGCACGTGTACGATACATTGCAGGTACGACTCCGTCAAAAAAAGCTACAGGCATACCTTCGTTCCGTTCCTCTCTGCTATCCTCGATGAAGAATGCACCGAGGTCTATGACTTAATGTTAAAGCCCTTGGATCTTCTCGTCCGGGCCCTGACTATGGGAGAACGTGTTCTAAGGGACGTTGTTAACTTCTGTGTTCATGTTCGGTGACCGACTGAGGAATAATGACCAGACTACTTACATCTACCGTATACTAAACTCTGAGCAGCGAGCACGTATCCATAGATTGATCAAATCCACCATATCGTTGACATCGCTCTTGGGGTTTGAAAGTTCATTACTGCATTCAAAGCCCTGACAGCGTGACGCTGTCCACATCTTCAACATGCACCTTCATTCATACTACCATAGCCATATAAGCCTTAGTAGGAGGAACCTCCTTCTTCTCATCGGGGTTGGCAACAGAGACTTGAAACATAGCACTACGAGTAGTCTTCGAAGTAGCTGGCACCTTTTCGTTCTTGCGAGCCCATCTTCTCAGCTCCACACTGATAGCAGGAAAGCTGATCATCGCTGATGATCCTAAACCATCCAACCCGTCTGTAATTTTCTCAGGCATGCTAGCATACAGTTTAGAGACCATTTCTGCGTCACTCACGGAAATACCTCTAGTTCGACCAACTCTATCGGGCAATACCAACGAAGTCGGAAGATGGTTTTCCATACGAGCGGAACCCAGCTCATAAGAGAGAGAATCTCACTCATGCCGAATGGAATTTCCAGCTTTCTAGCCCACTGTTCCTTGACAATATTTTGAACCCCACATTCCCGCGTAAGCTTTCGACTACGATGAGAGTTCAAATCCGCATCAAAGCTAGCTTTAAAGTAAAAAACATAGCAATATCAGATGCACAACCAAACTCCTCTAAGTCAGTGAGCTCGTCGAGCAATAGAGCTACTGGACTTTTATGGTTAAGGCCTCCGGAAACTCCACCCAAAAGACCAATCGAAGATTTGGCACGGATATTTTATCGCTTCTCAGCCTTCTGAGGAGGCCCGCCCTGCTTGCTCTCGGCGACCACTCTGCTTGGTTCTCCTCGTACTCGTCGAAGCTGATCTAGAGTACACCGATGAGTATTTTTAGTAATCAAGTCAACATTTTGGTCCATGCTATGAAGTTCATAGTATGAACAAGTTCCAAATCCGAAGGCAGAGATAAAGGCGACAAATCCACCGGAACCTTTAGATAATCGGATAGTATGGACAATTCTGAATCAGTACGACCCAATGATGCTCCTCTAAGCGTACTCGAACCAACAGTCACTGAGAATATTCCACCAGATTAACCAGTCGCCGCAGGCACAGATGAGAGCTTCATCTGGGTCATTCTAGAGGTCAATTTAACTGAGACACTGATCATAGATGATGACGAGAGCAAACGATGCCGAGGGAAATATTGAATAGCTGGCTCGATGGACCCTTGTCTAGAGAGTCAGGTGACGGTATATTCACTATTCAAATAAATGACATGGTTGTCTCACCATCAATGTCGGACCCACAGGCTGTGCAGCCCACAGCCCATATGCTCATCTCAGTAATCCGCGCTCCCTCAGTCAATATGCCATCAAGCCTCCCCAGTATGCCATCAGGTATCCTTACTGAGCGAAACGCAACAGGGTCGCTTGATTGGTAGTCTAACAGCTCCAGGGTCAAGATGTTCGAGGTTTTTGATTCAACGAGTCAACAATATAGCTGCGAGCAACTCCCGGCTCGTAGCATAAGCCTTGGTGATCAACCTCCATTTGGAGCGATTCCATGACATAAGAAAGTAATACGCCGTGTCTCGAAATAATTTTGAGGTGGTGAAGAGACTCATGGTGACTCGAAGACTGAAAAATCATAACATAGAAATAACAAGTTTTGAGTGGTTGAGTGTCCGGATATTGAGACAACGCACCAAGGAAAGTCTGCTCGCCCAGAATGTGCTGAATATGGAATCTCAAGCACCTATGGCGGACCAAGACGAATCATCCACAAAACCCCTCTAAAAGAAGCTGAGGGGAGTTCACTGTGGCAGGATGATTCTCTCTCTGAGGAAGGTCACCGGTAAGTGTAACTTGATCAATGCATTAGTGGCGGAGGCTTTTGCTGTACCCTTAAGGTCCCATACGCTGTCATTGGCCTTAAGAGTATCCAAGGTCAAAGAGAGGGAAGCACCAACAGTACCAAGTGTAACCTTCTTGGTGATCGATGTTGTCACGTTGAAGCCCATATTCCCAGCATTTGTAGCGTACATATAGCTAGTATCACTGGGAACATGCTCAATGTCCAAAGCTAGGTAGCTGAAAACATAGATTTTGAAGTGAGGATTAGCGACTATGTTCTTCTGCACGCGACCGAGTAGTCCAGGTTTGGGGGATTCCACATCATAAGTCTCCAAGGATAGGGCCGCGCCAAGTCTTTTTTTGTTACCAAAAGCTACCACCTCTGCCTCACCGCCGGCGTGGGTGTCCAGCCTCTTCGCAGTCTTGTCCGCGAACTCGGCTGTGAGACCAATAACGACATTGTCCTGTGGGTCATTGATATCGAAGAGATCAACAATGGCTGTCACTTGCTTCACTCCACCAGTTGTATTGCGTTTGCCGTGGAAGCAGTAGTACCTGCTTTCCGGGCGCTCATCCGGTGTACAACCCGGCGGATATGAGAAGCTACCATCAGCCGAAACTGCTGCTAGCTGAGGACCTTCAGGGTATGAGGCAATACGCTCCTCATCTTGCTTGATGAACTCGGCCTCCAGCTCCTTCAGTAGGTTGATGAGCTCCGGTGTTATCTCTAGGTTGTCGATGCTACCGAAAAGTGGCTTCTCATCACCAGTTGAACGGCCGACCACGATGCCTTCAGCAAGCGAGATGAGGGCTATCGTAGCTATAGAGATCCTGACGAACATTCGTGGAGGAGTAGATAAAGCTGAGGTAAACATGTTCAGCATGATACTGACAGTATCTCTGCTGTTAGGTTCGATTCTCATAACGTGAGTTCAGTTTTGAGATGTTCATGATTTCACGTGATGACGCGGACGCACAACGTTGTGTTGGAATATCCCATAATTAGATTCACGCACAATGAAAGTTTGATTCGATTAATCGAAACTAGATTGCTAGTCTTGAAATGACACAGTAATGCACAGTAGTGATACAATGGTGAATCTGAACTCACGTTTAGGAGTGGCGGGTTCGGATGTTTGGTCGCACACGCGGCGTATGTGCTTAAAATGTTTTTGGTCTATC
>NW_003206281.1:117121-125406 GCF_000006405.1 Perkinsus marinus ATCC 50983
AGCCGTCAGTGATATCATTCGAGACGTATGCCGTACTATAGGAAGTGCTGATCCGTCATCGTAATCAGCAGATAGGGTCGCTTATGCCGATGAGAAGAAGGCACGGGAAGGGAACTCTCAAGGAGTGACCCAAAAGGAGGGTTCCAAAGGGAAGATTCCGCTGGACTCGTGGGCGAAGGGGTACGCTCTCGTGTACGTGATCCGGTCACAGTCATCGGAGAAGAGGCTCGACTAGGAGGAGATCAAACGGGAGCTCGATCCAGACGTTATCAAGTTCATTCGGGGAAAAAGCAGCCATTAGCATTGATCGGGTACACTGAAGGGACGAAGGGGAGGCAGCAGTGGAGAAGAGCTCAGCCAAGCAGGAGTACTCCATCCGTCCGTTCCAGTTCCGAGCTCGTTCGGGAAACGAATAAGGCCGACACGTCCAAGGGGGACAATGTCGGCCGGGCTGATAGGGTCCGTCGTTGGACAGATCGGGAATCCTATCCATGATAATGTGTGCTCTTTGCAGCTGGAAATTCCTCCTGAGCTGACAGAGGTTTGTGACTTGATTTCGAGTAGTGATCCATCTAAGCGGCAAACGGACGTCACGGCTATTTGTGATCCGAGAGCGGGGATATCCTACTGGATTTCGTCTAATGAGTGCGAGACCACTTTTCCAACTAAGCCCACAACTAAGCCCGAATCGCTGGGTAGAATTGGCTGATGGGTCTAAGTGGGCAATCAATCGCAAGATTAGAGTTCATGCGTCGCTTAAGAAGCCGAAAGCACCCACAGTGGGCCCAGTCGAGTTTCTGGTGCTCCCGTATGACTCATACGGTATGAGCAAAGCAGGCTGGATGGGACTCCCATCATGGGAGCTACCGTCTACTCACTGGAAAAGATTTGGGAGGCTATCTGGGTCTTCAGCTAGATTTGGGAAGGGGTCTAGTCTCAGTGAGCGCCGTCGCTGGCGGGCGAGAGCACCATGAGACTCTCTGCGATTCTTCGAACGGAGACGAATGTGATCTTCTGAGATATCTCGGAGTGGATGCGCCGGGATTGGTGGCACAGCCAGAGCCAATACCATCTAGTACCCATCTCGTGCCTAAGCTAACAGAGGAACTGAGCCAGGTGAGCGAGCGAGTGCTGGATGAAGTGGCAGGTGGCCAACCTGCCAGGTCAATCAAGTCCTCGGAACTGCCAGGGTATCGTCTATTGACCGAAGAAGAATGGGACTTCGGCAGGGGGGCGTGTATCATCCTGGTGAGAGATAAGCGCGCTCGCCCAGGATAGGCGAATGATCGGGGATGATTGTATATACTCGTATATATTCATTCATTCGTATATCACTTGGGGACTGTGTTGATGTGATATCATCTATTTCCAAGCGCACATCCTCAGTTGCCGTTTTGCACTGTCCACTCGACTCTATTTCCATGCCTATGACTGTGGAGTTAAATTCCCAACAGAGTGATCGCGATGGAGATAAAGACAGTACCCGAACCAACAGTCGCTGAGAATATTCCACCAGATTAACCAGTCGTCGCAGGCACAGATGAGAGCTTCATCTGGGTCATTCTAGAGGTCAATTTAACTGAGACACTGATCATAGATGATGACGAGAGCAAACGATGCCGAGGGAAATGTTGAATAGCTGGCTCGATAGACCCTTGTCGAGAGAGTCAGGTGACGGCATATCTAGTACTCAAATACATGGCATGGTTGTCTCAATGTTAGACCGACAGGCTGCGCGGCCCACGGCCCATATGCTCATCTCAGTAATCCGCGCTCCCTCACTCAATATGCCATCAAGCCTTCCCAGTATGCCATCAGGTCTCCTCACTGAGCGAAACGCAACAGGGTCGCTTGATCGGTAGTCTAACAGCTCCAAGATCAAAATGTTTGAGGTTTTTGATACAACGAGTCTACAATATAGCTGCGAGCAACTCCCGGCTCGTAGCATGAGTTTTAGACTCCATGTTCGATCAACCTCCATCTGGAGCGATCCTACGACATAGGAAAGTAATACGCCGTGTCTCGAAATAAGTTTGATATGCTGAAGAGAATCATAGCGACTCGAAGACTCCACTCATCTCGCATCGACTAGAAATTATAGCATGGGAATAACAAAGTATAAGTGGTTGAGTGTCCGGATATTAAGACAACGCACCAACGAAAGTGTGCTCGCAATGTTCGCTCGCCCAGAATGTGCAGAATATGGAATCTCAAGCACCTATGGCGGACCAAGACGAATCATCCACAAAACCTCGTTAAAAGATGCTGAGGAGAGTTTACTATGGCAAGGTGATTTTCTCCCCGAGGAAGGTCACCGGGAAGTTTACGTTGAAGAATGTAGTCTTGCAGAAGGCCTTCGCTGTACCCTTAAGGTACCATATGCTGTCATTGCCCCTAGTAGTATCCAAGGTCAAATGGAGGGAACCACCGACAGTACCAAATTTAATCTTCTTGGTGACCGATCCTGTCACGTTGAAGCCCATATTCCCAGCATTTGTAGCATACGTATAGCTACTCTCAGTGGGTACATGCTCAATGTCCATAACTAGGAAGTTGTGAACATAGAGTTTGAGGTGCATATTGACGGCCATGTTCTTCTGCTCGCGACCGAGTAGCCCAGGCTTAGGGGATTCCACATCGTAGGTCGCCAAGGATAGGCTCCCGCTAATGCGTTTTTTTTCTTTACCAAAAGTTACCACCTCTGCTTCACCGCCAGCATGGAGGTCCAGACTTTTCGCAGTCTTGGCCGCGAACTCGGTTGTGAAACCAATAACGACATTGTCCTGTGGGTCATTGACATCGAAGAGATCAACAATGGCTGTCACTTCCTTCTCTTTACCAGTTGTAGTGCGCTTGCCGTGGAAGCAGTAGTACCTGCTTTTCGGGCGCTCATCCGGTGTACAACCCGGCGGATATGAGAAGCTACCATCAGCTGAAACTGCTGCTAGCTGAGGACCTTCAGGGTATGAGGCAATACGCTTTTCATCTTGCTTGATGAGCTCGGTCTCCAGCTCCTTTAGTTGGTTGATGAGCTCCGGTGTTAACTCTAGGTTGTCGATGCTACCGAAAAGGGGCTTCTCATCACCAGTTGAACGGCCGACCACGATGCCTTCAGCAAGCGAGATGAGGGCTATCGTAGCTACAGAGATCCTGACGAACATTCGTGGAGGAGTAGATGAAGCTGAGGTAAGCATGTTCAGTATGATACTGATACTATCTCTACTATTCGATTCGAGTCTCATACCCTGAGTTCGGTTTTGAGATTTTCACGATTTCACGAAATGACGCGGATGAGTCGTGCTGGAACGTCTCATAATTTGTTTCACGCGCAATGAGAGGTTGATTCGATTAATTAATACCAGGCCCCCAGTCTTGAAATGATACAATAATGCACAGTAGTAGTAAAATGGTTATTCTGAACACACGCGCAGGAGTGGCGGGCTTGGATTTCAATCAAACTGATATGTTTGGTTGCACACGATGCTTTTGGAATGTTTTTGGTCTTACACGTGCTCCCGGTATTGCATTGTCAAAGCACGGCGTGCATGTAATGTAGTATTCGTGTGGGCGTAAATGCCTAGGGCTGTTTACCACTCACGCAAACGATCACGACGAGTGAGCAGAAGGACCATCCTGCTTAGTAATGAAATCTGTTCTCGAGACTCTTTCAAGCCTCAAAATCCTGGGAGGGAGTCTGGCTCCTTCCAGGACTTCTTCGCGTGGGGCGCCACGTGGACTCATGGAGTCCACGCGCTATCGGTATTGCATTGTGAAAGCATGGCATGCGTGTAATGTAAAGTTCGTGCGGACCTAGATGCCTAGGGCTGTTTGCCACTCACGCAAACGATCACGACGAGCGAGCAGGAGTCCTATTCTACTTAGTAATGAGTTGTGTTCTCGAGACTCCTTTAGTCCTCAAAATCCAGGGAAAGGGTCCGGCTCCTTCCCAGGACTTCGCGTGGAGCGCCACGCTGACTCCTGGAGTCGGCGCAACTGCCCAGGTTGCGCCCAGCGCATCTGCTGGATCGCATCTTCCGCATACCGACTTGAAAAGTCGGACAAGTAAATCGATGGATGAGCAACCGATACCCCGGTTTTGGGACGTTTATAGTGTCGCAGGTGTCTACAAGACAGCAGGAGATTGGAGCATTTCCTCATAACATCTCTACAGGATCCAGAAGTCCTATATTGGATTAGGATGCTCCACTGACATTGTGTATGCGTGCAGCCTGTGCGTGCAGCCTGTCGCATGCGTGCTGCTCCATTGTTGTGCGTGCGGGTTGCCTGTTACCCTACACGAAGCTTGTGGAGTGTAGAGTGGTGCAAAAACAGGACCGTGACGCGCTCGCCCGCGAAGCTAGTTACTCTGAACCTGTGTATTTCGTGCGATGTTGTTGCTGCTGGTCCTAAGTGTTAGTGTGAGGGTTATTGATACCTTACTTTATCATCTATCAGTTGCTGGTGAGCGTGCTGGCTTTTTTTTGATCCCATGACGTCCATCGCGGCCTGCCTGGTGGAGGCGGCAGTTCCCATCGTACCTCCCGGAACAAGCCAGGATGGATGTAGCTTCCTGAAAAGACTGTATGCTCCGAGCTCTCTGGCGAGGACGACGGCACCACTTTCATAAGCCATTTGGGTTTCCTCAATCCTCGTGACGTTGCGATCTTCTTCAAGGCCTCCGATCTGAGAGCTGTAGCTAAGGCACGTGTAGGACTCTTGTCCGATCAGTGCAGGGATCATTGCGGCCTAGCTCCTGTCATGAAGACCTCATCTACTTCTTCTCCGAGCTCGAATGCAAACTCTGAGGGCGCAGCTGCGGCAGCGAAACGATTGCGTCTCTCAAGATTCCTGGACGAGGCCGATGAGGGATTCTTCGATCTACTTTCCAGCAACCTATTCCGAGAGAGTCTCGGAGTTCATCAAGGTCCATGGCGATATCAACGTAGACGGGCTCCCTACTCGAGAACAGCTCTCGGCCTTGAGGCCGCGCTGTTAGAAAACGACGTTCTGTACTGCGATTTTAAGGTATGGCAGACTAACCAGAGGTGCCGTTTACGCTAAGTCCGTCAATCTGTCTGGGTCATGAACGCTGAGGGAGAGTTCGAAAGATATCACAGCCTGGGTTGCCATCGTATGACATATGGCGAGACTCTTTTCCTGTTTTCCAAGTTTGGCATGCTGATTCTGAACGAGAGATCCCTGGGCAATTATGTGGTATACTCTTATACAATACAGTGTCTCTGCGATACTTTCTCGATGCATTGGAGCTGTTATGTGTATTATTGGTATGTTATTGGTATTATGGTATTGGTGCTGTTATTGATGGCACTAGTCTTCTAGTTGGCTCTTGGTACTTCCTTTGCATATCACAAAGGCCAACTTGGCCAGAGGTTGCGGTGGGTAGGCTTCGACTTCGAACTGCATCCATTTGGTGTATCGGTCGCGGTTCCAGGAAGTAAGCTGGCCGACGCGATTCCTCTGGTCCAAGAAGCCCTCTCATGTGGCTCACGCCCCCCCTTCCCTGTTCGCTACTCTGTAAAGTATGTGACAAGTGCTGCTGGATTGGACAAGGAGCCCCATTATGCTATCGCTGTTGTCCCCGGTGTGGTCAGTCTTCGGTCGGACGAAAACGGGAAGGGTCTCTGTGAAACCTATTCGTACAAGTTTGAGGTGGATCCTGGCCTTCCCTACACATGCGGCTACTGGATACACAGGGAAAAATACCTCCTTATTTGAATTCCGTCGTGTCTTCCACACGAGTTTCCGCCGACCAGGCCTACAAGCTGCGATAGTTGTAGACGCCTCTACATCTGGGTATGGTGGCATTCTGACGACGATCTCCGGAAGTTCGATGCGTCAAAAAAAAAGGCAACTCCAAGTTCCAAGCTCTCTGGGAGACTCTGGCAATTCTGATAAGCGTACGGTTGTGGAAGGATCGCCTTACATCAACGATCGGTCTCATCTGCCGGAGCGGCTCTCGGGCGGCTCTGGGAGCTCTCAGGTTAAGGTCGCGGTCCCCAGCAATAAATGTGGTTGTTAGTGAACTTGTGCTGGACGCAGCCATCGATGTCAGAGTATTGTGTTTACTCCCCGAGCATGTGCCGTCACGGCTGAACTTCCTGGCTGACGCCCTCAGTAGTCAGTTCGAGGGCGATTCGAAGCTAGCTGACCTTTGCGAGCTGGATGGTGTCCCTCGCGATAGCTGCCCCAAGCGCGACGATGCACTTTGGTTATTCGTCAATCCGTCGCAGCGAGGTCTGAGATAGCTGTAGAGAGCTTCCAGTGGTCTCAGTGTGGTATAGATGTCTCTACTCGTGGGAGCAAGATCTGAGATAGCTGTAGCAAGTGTCCAGTGGTCTCCACTCTTCGGAGCAATGCCTGAGGTAGCCAGAAAGTGTCCGGTGGTCTCAGTGTTGTATGGCTTAGCCAAGTGTCTGTAATGAGAGCGCTCAATGGTGGAGCACATCTTTGCCGTCGACTGAGTCGGCGGGGCCGTCGCTCTCCGAGACTCGGCGGTTCGGGCTTTGGTCTAGAGTGGTTTCAAGTTTCGTCCTTCATCGGCGGCATGTCAGAGTACCGCCTTCACGATCGTGGCAATGCCACCGAGGCCTTGACGACGGCGAGATCTCCGAGCCGACTACGGGTGGCACTGGCAGCCTACGAGAGATATACTTAAGCTCAGTCTTCTATGGCACCGATGAGATCGCGGCAACGACTGTGGCGCAATCTCACCCTGGCCCTGGGTCACGAGGAGATGCCACTCGGTGTCGAGTCGATTGAAGAGGTCCCGGCTATACTCATTCACTGTAAGTACAGGTCTGCATACTCGTATGTTCAGCAGGCTGCTATGAGGAGCGCGAAGAGAGTGTCCAGTGATCTCAGCGTGGCATAGCTCTCTCTATTCGTCGGAGCGAGCTCCGAGATAGCGGTAGGAAGCCTTCAGTGGTCTCAGTATGGTGTGGGTCTCTATTCATCGGACCAAGCTCTGAGAGAGCTGTAGAAAGTGTCCAGTGGTCTCAGTATAGTGCTGGGTCGCTATTCATCGGATCAAGCTCTGAGATAGCTGTAGAAAGTGTCCAGTGGTCTCAGTATGGTGCTGTTTCTCTATTCATCGGACCAAGCTCTGAGATAGCTGTAAAAGTGTACAGTGGTCTCAGTATGGTGTTGGTCTCTATTCATCGGACCAAGCTCTGAGATAGGTGTAGAAAGTGTACAGTGGTCTCAGTATGGTGTTGGTCTCTATTCCTCGGACCAAGCTCTGAGATAGGTGTAGAAAGTGTACAGTGGTCTCAGTATGGTGCTGGGTCTCTATTCATCGGACCAAGCTCTGAGATAGCTGTAGAAAGTGTACAGTGGTCTCAGTATGGTGTTGGTCTCTATTCCTCGGACCAAGCTCTGAGATAGGTGTAGAAAGTGTACAGTGGTCTCAGTATGATGTTGGTCTCTATTCATCGGACCAAGCTCCAAGATAACTGTAGAAAGTGTACAGTGGTTTCAGTATGGTGTTGGTCTCTATTCCTCGGACCAAGCTCTGAGATAGGTGTAGAAAGTGTACAGTGGTCTCAGTATGGTGCTGGGTCTCTATTCATCGGACCAAGCTCTGAGATAGCTGTAGAAAGTGTACAGTGGTCTCAGTATGGTGTTGGTCTCTATTCCTCGGACCAAGCTCTGAGATAGGTGTAGAAAGTGTACAGTGGTCTCAGTATGATGTTGGTCTCTATTCATCGGACCAAGCTCCTGGAGCTTAGCTCCAAGATAACTGTAGAAAGTGTACAGTGGTTTCAGTATGGTGTTGGTTTCTACACATCGGACCAAGCTCTGAGCCGAGTGCCTGCGATGAGAGGACCTAACGGTGGAGCATATTTGCCGTCGACTGCGTCGGCGGGGCCGTCCTTCTCTGAGGCTCGGCGGTTTGGGCTATTGTCTGAAGAACCCCACCTTTGAGTGGTTATAAGGTTGCTCCGAGAAGTGCAAGCCGCGGCTTTTCACTACATAGTTGCGGAGAAACAAACCATGAAGCGAGCGAAGTGATTCTGTTCAAGGGTTGGCCGGCGAGACATCTCTGGTCCCTCACCGCAGCACAGCTCGCTGCTATAAGGCGTAGTACCAACGGTTTCTTGGGCGAGATTCGCGCAGCTGCATACACGATGAGTGCTTGGTTCATGTTACGTATGAATGAGCTGGTATAGCTGGTGGAGATCAACGATATCAACACAGATGAGGCCAGTGGTTGGGGTTATTGTGCATATCCCCCAGAGCAAGACGGATCAGCAAGGCAACGCAGT
>NW_003206281.1:125506-127815 GCF_000006405.1 Perkinsus marinus ATCC 50983
GTTCTCCGAAGGGGTGCACCGCACTCTTGGTGGAAGGACTGAGTTGCTTCCGGTGCGTTCCCCATGGAAAAGCGGGGGTGGAGAGCGTATGCATGGTTTGGGTCTTCGCATTGCTAAGATGCTCTTGAGAGGGCAGGCTGGTTATGTGGGTCGTAAGCGTGTTCGTCAAGCTCATGTTGATTTGGAGGACATTTGCCGCGAGGTCACATTCTTGCTGAACACGAGACCGTTAGACTTCTCCAATTCTGATGAGCCCTCCGGCGAATGTGTTGTTGTAACTCCCGATCTTCTGGCTAAGGGGTTCACGAGGAAGCGCGGGTGTTTGTTACCTGCTGCTTCGTCATCATTTCCTATTACCCGTCGCTTGAAAGCGGCTCGTCAATATTTCCTTACTAATGTATTTCGAGATATGCGCCTTGCTGTGGCAAAGTCTATGGGTTATGCCAGCTCCCGTGGTAAAGTGTTGAAGATTGAGCAAGATGCCCCGGTGCTGATCTACCATCCTGAGAAAAAATTGAGTCCTGGCTTTCGTTTGGCTCATGTAGTTTCGGTGCTTAAGGAAGGTCGTTTGATCAGAGTCCGCTTCGTCGATGGCTCAGAATCTGAGCAGCATCATTACAATGTTGTTCCGTTGTTGCATAATCACACGCTGTCGCAGCAGAGGGGGCGTATATTGGATTAGGATGCTCCACTGACATTGTGTATGCGTGCAGCCTGTCGCATGCGTGAGCCTGTCGCATGCGTGAGCCTGTCGCATGCGTGCTGCTCCATTGTTGTGCGTGCGGGTTGCCGCTTTCTGTTATACGAGTCGTTCGAGTGGATTACTACTAGCAAGGATCTGTCAGTTGGTTCTTACCTGTATACTTGTCTCCCGTGTTGGTAAATCTACAATATCCTCAGCCGTAATACATAACCAACCTGTGCTCAACACTCCGCGAGTATCGGTAGGTATCACTAGGGTCTTCAAGAACAAAATGCTTTCTTGTTGGCCTTCCTCCCATCGTAGACAACGCGACATTTGGTTGCTCTTAAAGATCTCTAGATGACCAGCTGTGCTTATAGGCGAGCCATTAACTCACCATCTGCGGGCCTCTAGTTAGACGGTGGATCCTAGAATCGTTGAACGATCATCGTCCTCTCAACCGCCTCACCCTCAGAACATGGTCGGCGTTTCGTCGACGGCCCACACTCAAATCGTTCATTGACATGAAGTTGATATAGCCTGACATGAGGAGATCGATTTGTGGCGTCGCTGTTGATACATACACCTTCGGGCTGTCATACTATGGGATTCTCGGCAAGAATTTCTTGCGGACTCTAAAAACTGTTGTCCGAGGCAACTTGTCTCCTATCTCTGACTTCGCAGTCGCGACGACCATCGCCCTCAGCGAAATTCACGACGATACGGTCATCTCTGAAAGAATCTAACTGGAGTACCTCGGCTGGCAAGGTGCCTTTGTCGTCAGAATCTCGTGGATCTCGTTGGGCATGAAGGATTCCCTCGATATCGATACCAAAGATATCGGCCAATCATAATCAAACTCCAAGTTCTAGTATACCAGGGAACAGTGGGAGGTGGGGGGGGAGCTCGAGATGAGCAAGAGCTGGATCACTGAATTGACTTTTGTCCACCATCAAGGCCTCGACGAGGCAGCCTCGTTCCCAGTAATGGGCCGTAGGAGTTGAAGACAACTGACACTACTGCTATCTAGTAATATGTGTCGGAGTAGAGGCCAATTTGGCCAAAGCAGGGCTATCAGTCACGGTTGAGATTGATATGATAAAAGGTGTCTCCAAAGGCCTATATAGTCCTCGAAGTTTTCGGCGTCGTACCGTGAATAATGCAAGTCCCCATCAATCTGAGACAAATTGTGCATTTTGGGAAGCATGAAGTGCTAGAAGGAACAATGCTTCTACAATAGAAGCTCCACTCCATTCTGACCGTCTGCATTGCGTTCTCTATTCCTACATGTTGGTACCCTCGGATGCTCGCTGGGTGTTGGACACCTGCTTCACCCAAAGCCTCAATAGGCATATGTACACGAGTTGTACACCAGTTTCGCTACAATTGCTTCAGCGATATTGGTTTATTCCGATCACTAGCTGTTATCCTAAGCATGTGTTGCAGAGTTGAGCATGCCTTGTAGTTACAAGCACCTTCTTGTGCGCGGAATGGCAAACCTTAGCTGAAGTAGCTTCGTTTATCCCGTCTTCTCGTTAATCGACCTCAACATACCAAACACAATTCTGTTACGATGAAGGCTATTCGCAGAGATATTACAGCAGCGTCAACTCGTTTTGCGAACTCA
>NW_003206281.1:127915-159688 GCF_000006405.1 Perkinsus marinus ATCC 50983
AAGGTCTAAATATCTTGGATGAAACAGGTGACTCAGTCGTGACAGTCACCGCCACTGTCGTCCCATGGATGACTCTGGTAAGTTCCTTATATATTTTTATTCTCAGCTAGCGATACCTTCATGAGGGTACAGGGGCGTACTCTGAAGATCTGACCATCTTGGGACCCTGGACAAGAATAACCAGTGGGCCCCTAGAGGGCCCATTGCTGTGAGCTCTTGTGAGGTGTTGTCCCCGGTCAGGAGATATCTTGTGATAGTACACAAAGCTGATGCTATTGATCTGTCCCTCTAGCGGGAAAATTACCAAGGTTACACCCTTACTCCAAGCTCTTGCCTGTAGTCCAAGCTCGTCCCCTCGTTCCAAGCTACTCTTGACGCTTGAGCCAAAGTACCCCTTAATCCAGTAACACAAGCGAGCGTAGCGACCTCTAGCGCCCCCACGCTATTGTTCTGTAGAACTTTATACTACTAAGTTTATGGATCAAGTTTGTATTTCCACTAATCCCTTATGTCGCTGAGTTCTAGAGGTCATGATTCCGCTGCTACAGCTGACATGGTACCCGATGCAGGATCTACCCCTAGAACTCTATGGGATTTTTATATTTTACTGGTTTTGTGCCGAGTGTTGTATGGGAATCTGTCGTTGATGACTCTCCCTTACGAAATGAGCTCGTTCGGTTGGCTTGTGAAGACTTCTCCTTTGAGCAAGAGGAGGTCGATGGTATATTTGAGAGTGCCATTACTGCTTATGTGCCTCATCGCTCTACCGCTGATGCAGAGGCTGACCGGTTGTATAAGTATATTAATGACTGGTCTCAGTCAGAGAGTATGCCCGGGCTAAGCAATCTACAAAAGCGACTTTTTGACGATTGGTCTATTATTCGAAGTCCTTTTGTTTCTGGTCTTGCTAGTCACTCTCTTGAGCCTCCATTGAGATGTTTGGTATTTGGCCTATTTGTCTCGGATATAATGGATAAGGTGCTTGCTAAGCTGATTGGAGATGAGGAACATGAAGGTCGTGAGCCCATTCGGAGAACGTTCTCTGCAGCACTGATAACTGTGATCCTTCCCGTCGATCTGCTCCCTCCGAATGGTCGTCGGTTGCTCCGTTCTGTAAAACGTCAGATGACGAAGGACCTTCATGAATCTGGTTGGTCACCAGTAGGTGTCTATTGGCGTGATTTTGGTCTAGCTATTAATGAAGGGTATGGAGATGATGACGTTCTCTTAGAGACTCCCCAACCTACTAGAGTTAAGGAGGTTGTGGCATCTAACTCTATTCATAAGCTGGTTGATCAAGAAGTCCCTGTTCGGGCTTTGAAGTTTACTGAAGATGTTGTGGATGAGGTGCCTCGTCCAGCAGTTATGCAGCAGATAGAGGGCGGCCCGAGGTCACCTTGTTTGGATCACATGTTGCATCCGACATCCAGTAAAGCTCCAGTTCGCGATCGTCATAAGTCTAAGTATTATCAGCCGGCTGCTGGGGGTCGTACTGACGATATTCGTGATGCCCGAGCTATCCAGGAACCTGTAAGAGAGGGTGTTGTTTCCCCAAGCGATAGACATAAGGCCATCACTGCTGCTAAAGGTTTATCTCAGATAACTCCTCCCTATAAAGGACAATCTGACTCGAGACGGTTTTCTTGGTTGAAGGCAACCATTCGTAAAGCGCTGCGAGCGGCGACTGCTGATGTTCCTACCCATTGGTATAACTTACGGCGCAGTATTGACATCAACCTCTTCAACCAGATACCCTTACCGCGTTTTGATCCCTCTGATTTGAGCTCTTTCTGTCGGGCAATCAATTCTGTTTGGGAGTATATGGATACAATTTGTGAGGGCAAGTATGCGCTTCAGCAACTTTTAGATGAGAAGCCTGACCTCAAGCAACGTGAAGATGAACATGTTTCTTCTTTTGTGGCAAGATGTGCTCAGTGGTTGCATGAGGCTGAAATCTGCAATCATTTGGTATATACGTATGAGATCCGAATGATAGTGAGTCGAGGCCTTCGCAACACATATCTATCTATATGGAGTGCTGATCTGGGTGAAGATCTATCTTTCATTGAGTTCTGTTGTGAGCAAACTGAGCACTTGATTTTAGGGCGTACGCGGTAGTGTTTGCTCTGTGTGATCGTAGACATTCAAGCTAAGTAAGCTAGAGCTTGTATGTGAAGTGTAGATAAGATTAAGAGTTCTTTTATTGGTTTGTGGTCCTTACTGGTTGGACCATCCTTACGTGAAGTTACTTCACTGAAGTACTATCGTTGCAACCCAAGGCTTGGTGGGTTGATTATTATCTATCCATTAGTATTAATTGGTATTATCGACTGGTTGTGTTAATTTAGTGGGATGAGTGTATCTTCTCGTGACATTGAGAACATTGACGTGGAGGCCCAGAACGGCTCCCAACAGTTCTGTTCCGCCATTGTGCAGAAGGCGGCATCGCTTCGTGCGCTGGGTTTGGCTGATGACTATAAGGGTGGTAAGGCCAAGCTGTTAGCTGCATCTTCCCCTTCTGATCAAAAGTCAAGTCGGCAAGGTCAAGTACAGAAGAAGCGGTTCTCTGGACCCTCTTGGGTTTTTAACATTGGCTCATGTCAGAGGTGTCGTGAAAGAGGTCATTTTGCGAGAGAATGCCCAAAGCCTGAGCCAAGCAAGGTACGAGAGCGATGTGAACGTTGTGGTGCCCTATCTCATGGTAAAGATGACTGTAAGTTCAAGCTGAAGGCTCCGTGTAAACGTTGTGGCGAAGAAGGTCATTCTGAGTTTATTTGCCCTGCTCGTGTTTGTCGCCAACAAAAAGTTGTTGGTACTGAGGGTACTGCTCTCGTAATGAGGTTGAGTCAGGATTACCAACATCAGCGAATACCTCTGCAATCTGACCGTTTAAATCGGTGTTCTACCCCTGCCGAAATCGCTAATCAGATTGATAATATGAGTCAACTTCCCCCTAGTTGCGGTATCCCAGCCTTCTTTGTCGATCTGTATCTTTATGGGCCTCAAGAAGGCTTCAAAGTGAGGGCATTAGTGGATGTTGGTGCTGATGTCGACATTATTAATCATTCGCTGGCTCTACGATTGGACGGCTTGCCTCTCCACCGGCCAGGGCATGATGCCGCATCAATGCGCGAATATCGTTAGGCAATGGCACTGAGGCTTTGGCTCTTATGTATGGAAGAACGGTGGCCACAACGCCGACAAGCACTTTCGAGGTGGCCTATTGGTCCATAGCTGATTTGCCTTATGAATATGTCTTGGGGCGAGAATCAGTTTCTCATTTGAACCCTGATGATTTGGTGCCTACCTCTTCTGGTGATTGTGATGCTGCCTGGGACTCCTTCCTTCGTCTGGCTTGTTCACAATGCGAATCAGCAAGGTCTTGTCGTCAAAAAATGTCTTCAACTCTTGATGACGTTGGTGATATAAGTTCTGATTCTGGTGATCATCTTGATGTTGAAGCCCATGTTTCTATAGATCCTGTTGAGAAGGTTGAATCAGTTCTAGTCAAGGAACTATTGAAACCACCACGATGGGCATCGCTTGATGAAGGTTGGGAGATTGAGGAGGTCGTTGCTTATGAAGAAGAAGCTGCGATATACTATGTCCGGTCAAATATTGGAAAGAGGTTCTATGTTTATGATGTTTCTCCTTCTTATGTTGAAAGGGTATCAAGGGCATCGTTTAAACGAGAAATTCGTTCTCATACCAAGTTTACACGAGCACCTGCTGAGATACGGGTAGCAGCAGCTGATAGTATCAGCCTGATACCTTGCGTGAGATGGTTATTGCTGGTAAGTTGGAGCCTATAATGTCTGATGATAAATTTGGTACTTATTGTAATGGTCTACCACCTGGACTCGTTGCTTGCTCTAATACTTACCCGGTTGGTGGAAATGATTCAGGACGACGTGTTCGACCAATCTTTCCATACTTGGTGCTGAATAAGACGGATGTGAAGGCCTTTAAGTTCCACCAGCAAGAATTGGTGCAGATTCTTACCAAATCCCGTTATTATGCGGTGTGTACTTGGACCAATATTGCTGATGCCTTCATGTCTATTAGGTGTTCACCTCGCGCGCGTAGTTGTTTGGGTTTATATTGCCCGGAAATAGAAACCTGTAAGGGAAAAGTGAGTTATGAGTCACCGCCTCAGGCTATTAAAGCTGGTTTCGTTTTACTCGTACTCCGTATGGCTACTCGCCGTCCCCTTGGGTTTTAGAGCAATGTGCTTAGCATGCTCTACGGAGAGGCTCAGTTGAATTCAAGCTGCCAAGTACCGTTAGCTACCAGCCAACTATTCCCGTCAACGATTTTATGGACGAGCCGACCACTGAGATGGTTTCTTGTGAGAGGCCGCAAGGTGCTAGCCCGGAGCTGCTGAACTATATGGATGACTGTCTGGCCATGTTTGGTTTAACCGTAATTCTATTGCCTAGTGTGCTTGGTGAGCTGTGTTCGGCTATGGTTGAGTATGTGAGGTTGATTCTGCTGGATGCTGACTTGCATTTGAAGGATCCCAAGACCATTACCTTTGAGAATAAAAATTTTACGGTTAATGGTGTTTATTATCACTCTCCGTATGTTATTGGTTGGCCACCTGAACGTCTTCGTGCTGTGAAGGATGTGATTTTATCGGCACCGGTGTCCTATCGTCAGGCCTTGGAGTTTCTTGGTATTCTTCATGTTGTGGCATGTTGGCTACTCCCACCATGGATTATACTTCGCAAAAACTGTTTGCAGAGCTTGTTACAACAGAGACTGCATGAAGATAATGCGGAGTGGGATGATGCTATTGACGACGATTGCTATCCCCTATTGGATGAGTTCATGAGTTCACTCCAATTACCGCAGTTGGCGCAATATAATGTGTTTCGTCGAATTATTTGTTGGGCTCCACTGCACATCTATTGTGATGCTTCTTCGTATGCATATGGTTATGTGGTTGGGCAATATTATGAGGAGATTTCGGCTAATCTGAATGAGCGGCAAAAGGAAAAATTGAGTGCTGAATTGGCTACTATTCATGGTGATCTTGCCCCGCGTCAAGATGATACAGGGCGATTATTCATTCCACTATGGTTTCGCCAAGCCCTGTTTTCCCGTGTTGGCCAGCTCACTGCTCATATCAACACCAAAGAAGTCTTGGCTGCGACTTCTGCTATTGTTGGTGTGATATGGACTGTTGGTAACGTACATCAAGCTCGCTTGGAGATCTACACCGACAAAGCCACTTGTCTGAAGGTTTTGCGTATGTGGAAACCAGCTCCACCAGGTGATAGTGTTGTTGATGTTGCGCAGTCTATCATGCAAGAAAGGCTTCTTCAAGCAGTATCTTCATGTGTGCCCGAGCAACATTTGCGAGCTCTCCGGGTTCATTTCGTCCCCGGGACCAGTAACCCCGCGGATAGCTTAACCCGTGACGCATTCTCAGAAAAAATTATCATGTTGATGCCTCCAAAAAAGTCTATTCGTCAACATCAACAACAACAAGTTCGTCAGATGTTAGTCCCAAGTTTTTTAAAGCTCTCATCAAGCCCACCTCAACCTCCTGATGTTTTGACTGCTCATCCCGGTATTCTGGGGAGAAGCTTGATTGCTGCTCGGTTGTCAAGCCTATGGAAGCTGGCCCGTATCTTACGTGCTTGGCACTTAGCTTCTCGAAAGAAGGGTGAAGAAGATGTGAGGCTCTCGGATGTCAATATTCGTCTAGGATTCCAGCAGTGGTTATGTGAGAAGCAAGGTCCTCTGCAGATCGACCAAAATGATAACCGCTTCTTGAAGATTGGTCTTTTATGGTATCAGATTACATTATTCTCACCAGCTGGAGATCTCATCCCGCAACTAGTATTCCCTAGTTTAAAAGATGAAGAGGGTATCCTAGCCAATTTGGTATGGTACCTCCACCACTCTACAGCCCATGCCTGCCCTGCCATAGTGTTGGGCCTGCTTAGGAACTACTGTGTTTGGCAAATACAACGGCGCTTCGTCCAAGACCTTTTGCGTAGCTGCGATTATTGTCAACGGGTTGCAAGAGATAGGATTCGTGATTACTGTGGTGTCCGGCAAATCCACACTATCCCGTGGTATCGAGTTGGTTTGGATGTATACGGCCCCGTTTATAAGGCAGCTCGTTATGATAAGCAAGGCAGAGCGCCCTATAACTACGTTTTGAGCTATACTTGTTATTATACCAATAAGACTATTCTCCGCCCTCTACATCATTGTTCGGGGAGTGAGATTGCTATGGTGCATAAACAGGTGGTTGCTGACTTTGGTCGCATGCCTTATCTCTCGGTCGACTGCGGTTCGGAGTTTATGAACCAAGATTTCCTCAGTGTGACTGTTGAAGAAGGTATTGAAGTCCGTTATGATTCTCCTAATTCTCCATGGAGCCGTGCCCCAGTTGAAAGAAGGCACTCTGTGATATCCAAGTTATTGAGGGTCTTGGCAATATCGGGTCGATCTAGTGAGTGGCATCACCACCTTGATGAGGCTACCATGGCTATCAACAGCTCCTCGCTACTACGTGGAGAGCCGCTGCTTACTCCTGACATGCTCTTTTTTTCATATCGTCCCTGTTCGTCTCTTTCTTTATGGTTTTCTCCATTTAATGATGGTGCTAAATCTACCAACCTACAAGAGCAGTTGAAGTTACGGCTCATTTATGATGCACAATGGATGAAGAACCGAGAAACTGACCGGCTTGAGGTTGATAAGAGAGGGCATGTGCCGAGGCTGCGCTCCGAAGTTGGTGACGAAGTCCTGGTTTGGGTTGATTCTACCGGTGACAAATTCAAGTATTCGTGGCGTGGACCCTACACTGTAATGGACTATACTGATAAAGGTCAAGTTGTCCTTGAAGGATTGAAGCGTCCTCAAGCTATATCTAATGTGAAGGTTTATTACAGAAACACTACTATTGATGGCAGCTTGACTAATCATATGGGTGATGCCCCCTCTAAGGAGCTTCGTAGACTCGATGGTGTTACTCAGAACGATTTTTTGATGAATAATGGTTCGTTGTATCAGGTTGTTTCAGTCAACTATAATGAAGCTATCATAAAAGCGGTAAAAGTGACTATTGAAGATTCAGTTTTAATTTATAGTGATGAAGTCTGTGAATTTGATATTATATGTAATGATACTCTTCTAGTCCCAGGAATTAGAGTGACTAATGGGGCTGTGAGTCTTTCGAGGATGGCTCGACGGATGTTGAATGATTCCGTATTGCACTAGTGCAACTTGGTTTACTTTCATTCTCTTACAGAGCTTGAAGAGGGGGGCATGTGAGGTGTTGTCCCCGTTCAGGAGATATCTTGTGATAGTACACAAAGCTGATGCTATTGATCTGTCCCTCTAGCGCCCCCACGCTATTGTTCTGTAGAACTTTATACTACTAAGTTTATGGATCAAGTTTGTATTTCCACTAATCCCTTATGTCGCTGAGTTCTAGAGGTCATGATTCCGCTGCTACAGCTGACACTCTGTGAATCACATCCTCCACTGAAGGATTTGGATAGGACCACTCCTGTTCTTGGTCACCCCATAGAGGGACAAGACGGTGTTACCAATCTTTCTGGGTTCCATGCCAAGCACATCCGATCTCGTAAATCGGGTGTGCTTGGCATGGGCCCCATGCCATGGGGTCCCCAAGCCCTTCCGGGCCCCCTGTTCGGCCAACCAAAATCATTAGACTACTCTTACTGAGGGTGCCTGGAGATGCCTGGGTGGTATTGATCACGGCCCTGATGGGGATCAACTGGGAGATCCTTGGACCTCTCTGGCTAGAGAAAGGTACCACATTCCCCAAGTTCTAGTCTCGCTTTGAGAGCTTGCCCCGTGAGCTGGCAAGATCATGCAATGATCTCCGAACAAGAATTAAGCTGTCATATGCTGTCGCTGTACTCTTCACCGTCCGCCTGCTGTACTACAACCGGTACTGGAATTGTGTAACATCGCCGTCGATCACTCTAGCACTCCATCCCATCCTGATCTGCATGATATGGATATCTCACCCGAGGACCTACTTCAAAACTCAATCAATGCGGCCCAAAGCTGAAGAGTCTACCTCGGTTGCTGCTCCTTCCAACGACTCGTTGGAAGATTACTGTCGTGGCAAAGGTCTCCTGAGGAAGTCTGAGGAAGTCCCGATGAAGACTTTCTCATTGACAACGAGAAAGATCTTTGCCGAAACAGTGACCGCAACCCTGAGCTCACTTGGGGATTGCTACCTTCGTCTGGCGACGTTTCTCACGGACGGTTGAACCGTCACGGTTCAAGCTTCACGTTCCGTGGAAGAGTTCTGAGTGACCTACGTCCTCAACTAAGGATCAAAACCTTCGTCGAGCCATGAAAGCTGGATCAGGAGCGTGCATCAGAGGTAACGATGCTCGTTTATCCGCTAAGCAAAGAGCTATCGACTGAAGCCGGTCCCTTGTACGTATTGAGGAGCGTTACTGGTGTTTACGGACCTCATGGTTCATACCTAAAAAAGAGCTGTATAGTCTATGGCGGTCAGTTCACCTATGTGGAGATGTTCTAAAGTATGTTGATAACGTCGGAATACCAATATCCTCTATCGACTCGGCAATTACTCTATGGCGTTTGAAGCGTCCAAAGTTGGATGTCATCCAATGGATAATGATCTATGGCGCGTGAAGAAAAAATGCGTTAAGGATACAAGATAAGTCTGCTCGAAGTTATTCGGCGAAGGTTTAGGAGGTAAGGTGGTGCATATGAGGTCTGCCAACAATCTGGCAGATGCGGCTACCCGGATGAAGATCGATTCTACTACTGTGGTCTTGGCTGAAGTAGCACGTAAATGGGCGTTAAGGCCATCGTTCGTTATCTTTGTGCCGATGTATGCAACTCAATACGGCCTTGTTACAGATAGCAAGACTTGATTATACACCAATAACTTATGAGTAACGAATGGGATGGTATAGCTTAGCTAATATCTTAGCTGATACAAACGGGGACAACGGAGACACAGATGTGCATACCGCAACAGTCTCAACTGACAACAGTTAACGTAATATGTTCCCATATCAGCACACTCCCCCAAGTTGCCAGTAAATGGCAACTTGTATACTAACAGTCACTTTTTACGAGCAACTTTGTTAGACTTCAACATATCTGAGACTCTGTCGACTGCTCTCTTGCGGCTTCGTGTCATGACTCCAGCACCGTCATTCATAACAGCCTCTTGCCATATCTTCAACTCTTCTCGGCTCACTGGAGGTTCGTCCTCATGCACTTCGGGCTCAACCTCAGCTTGCACACCCTTTTCCAGGAAGGTGGGAGAAGTAGGACCCTTA
This sequence comes from Perkinsus marinus ATCC 50983, assembly GCF_000006405.1. NCBI lineage: Eukaryota > Perkinsozoa > Perkinsida > Perkinsidae > Perkinsus > Perkinsus marinus. The sequence goes on from NW_003206281.1 coordinate 137,236, forward strand.
TCAGTCTTAATAGGTCTTCGTCCTTTCTTCAACTGGTTTACAGGGCATTGCACGGTCACATCGTCATCTGCCTTCTTCAAATTTATAGTTGCTCCATCACGGTCAACAACCTCATAGGGACCAGAAAATAAGGTACCATATTTTTCAGCAGTTGGGTTACGACGCCAGACAGTATCGCCAATTGTTATAGAGTCTTGGTCAGTACGTCGGATCTTGGCCAGTCGTCTTCTAGTTTCGCCCTTCCGGCGGATCCACAATGACTTCAGCTTTGATAAAGTACGGATATTGTCGTTGAGGTAAGCCTCCTTCAAGGAACCAAGTGGTTCAATTAAATCATCATACAGCAGTCCCGATCCTAGCCATTTCTTAATTTCAGCGATAGCAGATTGGTCACGTGTCAACAGTGTGGCCGTCAGACCACCAGTTGGTCTCATGCATAGCCATGGACATAAGTCATTGTCAGCTTCATAGGGGATGTTGTTCACGACATAGGTAGCCTTGCTCACCAAACACTTCAGGTCCCTGACATCCTCAATAGATCGACCACGATCATTAGTCATACACCTTATAACTGATGAAAACTCAGCATGTGGACGCTCAAGCCAACCTCGTCGTGCCGCATCGAACCCAAACGTGTATACATGGACAACATTGTGCTCGGCAAGGAGCTGCTTAAACCTTATAGACATAAAGCAGCTTCCTTGATCAGTTGCTATTACACGAGGCCACCCATTGGCATTCAGTAATTCTATAGTCGCACAGGCCACATCCTCAGTGCCTGGAGAGTCGATAACCGTAGCAGCTACAAACTTGCTAATGTAGCATACCAATAGAAGGACCCAATGTTTAACACCGTCAGCATCTTTGATGGGTCCTGCTAGATCAGCACCAATGACACCCCATAAGAGAGGCACCCATGATTTAGATGTTGATATAGCTTTAGTGAGGGTACGGCCATACTTGGCTTGACAACAGACGCTACAGGAAGAAATCCAATGTTTTACTCTCCTATGAAGTCCCTTAAAGTCACAGACTCCACGTAACAAGCCGACCGTCTTGGTGATACCGGGGTGACCAAAATCTCGATGAAACCTGTCAATCACCTCATCCTTCAGCTTGTCGTCATCCGGAATGTATACCACCCAAGTGTCGTCTTCATCTGAATTCCATCGTCTGCTCATCAAAGTACCATTTTCATCATCAAGATGGAAGAACTTAGACTGAGAACAGGACGGGTCAGATCGTAGCTTGGACATAATAGATACACAATTAGGATCGGCGGATTGAGACACCTTAACACGTGGCAAGAACTGCTCTATCCAGGAAGCGGTTGTGTCTTGAGTAGCAACACAGCAAGACATCTCATTGATCACAAGGGCTTCTTCAATGTCATCCTCATCGGACAAATCCTCTTGCTTGTCGTCGGTACCCAAGGAACCATCGTTGAGGTTAAAGTCCACGAGGCAGTCATCTGTTAAGGCACTGCACACAGCTTCCCATGAACACTGGACTGGCTCACAATTCCCACAGGGCCGAGTAAGACGATCCGCTAGATTGTCACCGGAGCGAATGTGTCTGAATTCAATCTCAGGCACTACCTCTTGGAGCTTGATCTTGTTCAACATGGCCCTTATGTGATTCAGCCTCCTCTTCTCCGGAGATGGAAGCTTCTCAATTTTGCTACTCTGTGGATGGCAAATCACCAAGCGTAACCGATATAGGGTGATGCTGCTATCATTGACGATGGTAACATGCTTCACTCTGGAAGTGAATGTAGATAGGATGGTTGAAACAGCTTGTACACCCATACGCAGAGACTCCAATTCACGTCGGGGGATGGAACCACCAGGGTGAGTTGATATTCTCGAGAGTAATCGTCGCCCATTAGCACGTGAACGGACATCGACAGCCATAGCGAACTCACTAGCATCGACAAACACCACCAGACCTTCTATAGGAATGTATCGAGGAGGCACCATCCTCGTGGAGCAAGTGAAGTACTTCTCACACTGTTGTAAACACTCTTGAGAACGGAGCAGATAATCACCGGTGATAGCATCATTTTTCACTAGTCCGTGATGTACCTCACCAAAACCAGCATTGTGTAGTTGTCGTAGTAAGGCCTTTATCTCCAAACTGGCCTCCGCCACCAGACCCAAAGGGTCGAAAAGCCTCGCTGTAATGGATCGTAGGGACGACATTCGGACTTCCCTAGGCAGACGAAAGTTTGGTAGTTTAATGTCCACATTATCACAGTTGGGACCAATAAACCATCGATAGCCGAGCCACGAGGCCATTTGTAAACCATCCATACCAGTAACATCACTGACAGTAACATCTTGGCCAATAGAAGAACGTGCTGTTTCCAGATTATGGAAACGTTTCCTCTCGTTGATGTCAAAGCCTCTTCGTTTAAGAGCTTGTACAACAGAGATGCGGGAAGCTTCAACCTCAGAGATAGAAGATGCTCCTATAAGCACGTCATCGACATAATAACCAACACCATCCCGTATCTTTGCAGGCAGGGAGGAGAAAATTTTCTCCAAGCTGCTGCCCAATGCCCATGGTGACCAATTAGTTCCAAACGGTACTCGAGAAAACTTAACCAAATGACCAGCCACTACCAGTGCGAGGTAATCGGTGTCCTCGTCATCGACCTTTCCTCCGCGAACCAGGACTTGCCAGAACGCTTTAGAAAGATCGTCACATGATGCTCTCTCAAAGCTTCTCCACAACATAAGCGTGCCAAATAAGTCCATAGACGTACTGCCCGTGCCATCACCAGTGGTAGTAGTATAAGTATTAAGTGGTCTGGCATCCAAACAGAGTCGGCATTTGGTGCTTGTCCGGTTGAGATTAAACACTGGAACCACAGCCGTATAGAACTTAGCGAAGTCGTGCGGAGACTGATCAGGAGGTTTTTCAATAACAACGCCTGATTCCAATAGTTCATGTACAGCAATTAAATACGCCTCATATTTCACAGGTTCATCCTTCAAACGAGTCAACACCTTGCGATCTCTGGCCCACACGTCCTTGAAGTTATACCGTGGTCTCGCAGAGCTTTTCCATGGGATAGAAACAGACAAGCGATCTGCTGCAACTTCAGCGTGGTTGCACTGGATAGCGAGACTGTTATCCTGAAGCCATCGATCGGGTATACACGAATCATCATCAAATATGCCCATAGGACGGAATATTATACGGTCTGGGCAGTGAGACTCGGCCGATACCACCCAGGTGCATGGACCCAGAAGACTTTTCGGTACGATGACATCATATTTGCTATGTTCAATGACATAGCAATCACACTGTCGGACTTGATGACTAGCTAGGTGAATCTTAACACCAATCACCTTGTCAACAATCGCACACGACGTACCATTTATCATAGTCAACATGCTTGAAGTAGCAGTAGTAGTGGTACTGAGCTCAGGGATACTCTCTTTCATACTGTTGAAAACCCTTCTTGTAATAAAGACGTCGGTGGCACCAGAGTCCAGTAAAGCATAATATCGATGTTCATCACCTTCGAACCATACCGGTATCAGAGGCAAGCCATTGGAAGCCTTTTCCAAAACTTGGACATCCGATGATCCTTCATTGCACTCTACCATTGATACCATACAGGCTGAGTGGTCCTGAAATGAGTCACTGACAGTGGCTGTTGGCACAGGTTGATCACAGCTGCCATCATGAAACTCAGCAATAAGACAATCAGGGCTCTCACCTTCTTCTTCTTCACAAGATTGACTTCCTCCTTGAAAGAAAACTTCATCATACGGCACCTGCACAGCGTTACCCTCCGTTGTAGGAGCAGCAGTAGTTGTAGGATTAATAGTAGCATCTTGGGATTCGAACTTGTCAAAACGAGCCCTTATTCTTTTGCCACCAATATCAGCACCATTAGAAGCTTCAATGAATGCTTGCGCTGGTTTATGTTCATTGAACTTCACTGTGACAAAACCCCTACGGGGTAAAAGTCTCACATACACATCAGTATCATGCCCTAACAGTCGAGACACAAAATCTTTTACATCCTGATAATTCCAAGCTAGCGGAACACCAGAGAGGAAAACCCGTTTAGCATCTGGACTCGTGGAGAACTCGATGACATTAGCTTCCTTGTCAGTCTTCTTCTTGTCCTTCTTACTAGGAGTAGCACTCTTGACCTTAGCAGAGGACGCACCACGAGTCGTGGAAATAGTAGGATTACTTATCGCTGTAGTGGGAGTTCCGACCAACGAAGCACCATAACGAACTCGTAGCTGAGCCCACCTTCTAGTCTCAGAAATCATACTCTCCATAGTTGATACAGAAGTCATCGGCATCCTATCGAGATAGAGACGAGCTTCAGTTGGCAAACCTGAGTATAGCCGAGCTCGTAACTCACTGTCTGTAAGAGGACATTCGCGAACTTCACCGATCTGGTCTTTCATGGTCTGAATGGCGGCGATGTAAACTTCCAAAGTAGTAGGGCCATCACACTTCAGATTCTCCCATTTCCGGTGGAGCTCCATTTCGCTACCGAGATCACTATATAGTCGTAAAACTCGCCATGCAGTAACAACCCGTTGACTGAACAAAGTGTTCCCCTTCACATGGCATTGCTCATTAATCAGTTGTTGTAGAGGAGTAGATACATTATTGATGATATAGAAGTATTGGTAAGCACTTGACAGCTCCCCCGTGCCAGAAAATTGGATCTCTGGCTGATTCATAATAGTCTTCTTGAAAATCATGTAACCCCTCTTATCAGTCACACCAGAGAATCGGCCTCCCTCTATAACACCAGCAGACTTAGCTTGTTTGCTAATCTTCATGATAACCAAAGGCTCTATCACCAACGACGATTTGGCACTTCGGTCAGATTTAGTGCTATCGAGCTGTTGTTTGACCTCCTCAACAATACCATGCACTGTATTAGTAGGACCATCCTTGCTGTCATCGCCAGTAGCACCAGTAGTACCATTTGCATCATGTCTGGTCTTGTGATCAGCGTTGGACTCAAGCTGTGACTTAATACCTGCAATCGACTCCGTCAACGAATCTAGCTCCTTCTTCAGCTGCCAAGCCCACACAGGTGGGGATTGCTCAGTACTGCTCTTCTTATTGTCATCAGTCAGTACTGGGTCAGACGCCTTGGGAGATACCATAGAGCAATTGAACCGTTACTTGTTGAACAGAGTGGTCTTTACACAAGAGCTTGAGGTAGTTGCTTCTCGGATGATTGTGCCGATGTATGCAACTCAATACGGCCTTGTTACAGATAGCAAGACTTGATTATACACCAATAACTTATGAGTAACGAATGGGATGGTATAGCTTAGCTAATATCTTAGCTGATACAAACGGGGACAACGGAGACACAGATGTGCATACCGCAACAGTCTCAACTGACAACAGTTAACGTAATATGTTCCCATATCAGCACATCTTCGACCCAGCTGTATCGGCACTACCTTCTAAAAATGCATCGATGATTCATCTGGCCTACAGTGTATGACCATTATCACCGACTTCACTAATGGTAGTGAGCCCTCTACACTACAGCCGGACATATCTGAGTCTGATCGGCATGTTGATTGGGCAGAGCTTGCCCGAACAAACCAGAATTCATCGTTTTTCCTTACCGCTCTTCGAGAGCTTCTACTCCATGGGAAGGCGACCGATGGTTGTTCTATTCCGCGTCGAGTTCTCAACAATGCTTCCAAGTTCCATACGGTCGAGGATGGTATATCATATCGGTGTATAAGATCAACTTCAGAAGGTCAACCTCTACACCAAGTGGTATTGGACCCCGAAGTCGATGATGAAGCGATGATTAGCCGTTTGATTTACCACAATTATTGTGGCACAATATTACTACTCATCTGGGGGATGAAGCCCTACAATTGAAAGGTGAAGGTGCAAGAATGGCCATCACGGTTGTGTGAAAAGCAAACCAGTAGTCGTTCTGTTCTTTCATTTGAGTCTCTGAGAAAAGTGTCATGGTAGTATTATTATCATTACCATCTTGGCTCAAGAGCTTTTCCGTCCCTCTGGTATTTGCCATCAGTTCATACAATCTGGTACCTGCAATCGTCCAAGACCGTAGGATTTCTACAGATGAAGTCCACTATAACTGGTCAAGTGCTAAGGTTGGATCATGTGGTGAACTTACCTACGGGTGACGGTAATTTCCATCACGTGTTGAGCCTTGTCTGTGCAGCTACAGGCTTCACTTTGTTTCGAGCTACAAAAACTACCAGGTCTATCGAGACTACAAAAATCCTAGATAGCATCTTTAGTGATGCATCTTTCCCTATCTGTCTCGTGGTGGATGGCGAATTTAATTCGACTCATTTCCAAGAGTGGTGTACTACTTGCCACATAATGGTTGCGACCCTTCCTCCGCATCATCGGAGCTATGTTGGTGGGTTGGAACGTTGCCATCTACATCTGAGACAATATTTCGCTACTAAGCACGCGTCTGGTGAGGAGATGAAAGAATGGCCATCATGGTTAGGTGATCTGCAGTTGGTTCATAATCTTACAGTCTTTCCTGGTTTGGGCTTTGGTCCTGCTGATCTGTTCTATGGCCGTCGGTTGATGAGACCTGCGAAATTGGTTTATTACAAGCAGAAGAGGTTATTCCAAGCAGGGACTGCGAGAGCCATGCACAGCTTGTTATTCTAAGCAGCGCGGTATGCTTGGGATTACAAGTAACTATTGTAACTTGCTTCGCCGGTGATATAAAATCTGTTACATACTGCGTCAACTTCATGTTTTCGTTGTCAAATGGAGCACCAGGTATATCACTCAATCAACTCGGAGCTGAACAGTACCCGCATATATCATGAAACATTTTTTACATTCATTTCGCAACGGGATCTCTTAGGAATGGCAGTTGACATGAAACAGTATTGATATCCGTTATCACAGTATTGAGGGGTACACTAATACCCAGGTCACAAGCTGCAGACTTTGGGGTCCAATTCATACATATCACCAGTGATCAGCCACGGGCCAGATTAAACCTGAGAGCTTCCTTGAGGTGTAAAGAATACTCATTCTACAGATGATTCCTCCTGTACTCCTTACTTTGCTCTTCGGACGAACAAGGACTTATGTTCCCTTCATTTTGCCAAGCGACGCTCGGAATAGATTCATTCCGGAATTGCATCGACGAGCAGCTTGCGCTCACCGAGGTTGCTTCATCACTGTTTGCTTCGTCGTCTGTCGGCATTGCGGTATCAAACCCTGTGTCACCTTCTTGCCAGTCACCATCGTCTATATCATTTGGGAGGCCTGAGTCATCAACCTATGGTGTGTAAGCACTGCTACCAACGATCGTATTTTATACTGCGCCGAGCTCGTAACATCCCGATTCTCCTGACGAATTGCTATCTTGTAATAGAGATTCCCCATCGTTGACCGAGGCAGTTGCAGTTCTACCACTCCAGTGGGAACTACCTTCGAGGGATGCTATCGAGCGCACTCGTCCTAAAAACAGAGCATTTTATGCCCCACATGGCCGGCAATCCCCTGCAAAAGTTCACCATGCCTGGCATGCATGACAAGATAGAAAAGTTTGAGAAACAATCTTGTTGACATAATCACTGCTATCTTTCCCATAGGGAGTCCACATTCAATAGATATGTAATCATTAAGACATGATGTGCTCACGTCTCTCTCCAATGCTAGATTCCGAGTCTCTGCCATCACTGTCGCCTGCATAAGTCTCCTGTCTTATCTGGTCCCGGTGAACAGAGACAGGAACTGCATGACGGTCATTAACAATGCGAGTTGCGTTATCCTCATGTCACCTGCACGCGGCGCCGAAGCAGCGGAATGATACCGACCTAGAGCACCGACCCGTCGCCTTGTTGGGCGGCCTCTACGGACAGTGGGAAGTCCCCGATTCTCTGGATGATATCTGATGTGAACGGCAAGTGTTAGGCAGGCGTAAAGTCGCAAACTTACGGGTCCTGCGTGCCCCTGAGCACTTCCACTGCGTACCCATGAGAGCATGTCCCCCAGTCACGCCAGCTTTTACAGGTACACGACACTATTGCGGACTCACCGCTAAGTCGATGATCACCAAGGGGAGCTTCGAGGGTGATCAGGTTGAAGCTGAAGTACGTTCGCATCAAGAATTCTAGTGTAGGGGCATCATCTGAAGAACAACATACATCACCTTCACGGGGATTAATGGGGTTAGTTCGGGGTTCAGCGTCTTTGTGTTAAACACATGAGTATCGTTCCCGGAGACAAGGTGTTCGAGTGGTCTAACTTCATCGATCGAGGAAGCCGTCAGAAGTACTTAGTCGTCAGTCTGGAGGACGACTGGTATGCGGACGGAGAAGATCCGCATCTATATCGTCTACGAGGAGAACGTGACGGAACGGAGGTGTTGGTTGATGGAGAAGAAGACCTCTGTCCATTAAGTGGAGAAAAACGGATACTTTGCGGACGAGCTGAATGCTGGATGAGCTTCAAGGACAGAGTGACAAATGAGGAATGCTTAAAGCACCTCCTGAAAGTGAATGGGAGTTGGGTAATTGTTTAGCTCTTACTTAACTGTCTCCCACGTTCTCGAGTCCATGTGACGTTTGTTGCGCTGTTACCAGATAGGTCGTTTCGGGACGCAACGACTAGTAATGGGGGAATGTGACGGTCAGCTAGTCTCATACCTTATTATGCATCGTTGTTATCCTGGTAACAGACCTATACTGGAATTGCTCTCTTAACGATAGTAAATTGCTAGGGTTAGGTACCATACCTGTGGGTAATGTGGATAACCACCTGTATGGGATGCACTTAAGGTGTGTCTGGCGCCGTTAGCCACTGATGAGTCCCTGTGGTGGGGACGAAACACTACCTTTGGAGAGGAGTAGATTTGAGGTAACAGACCTGAATGTCCAACCGATCTCCCTAGATCGGCAGGGCTTACAGGGCTTGCTTGATTTAACAATGACTGCTTGGATTAGCCCTGCCACGCATGAGACCTTGGCGTACTACATCATCCTCAACTGAGACAAATAAAGACGTGTTGCAAGGTGTTCGTCAATTATTCTGTCCTGAAGAAGAGTCCTTTCTTGAAGACTTATAAAGATGCCGATGTGAGGAAACTCGTTTACGCTTCGAGAAGTATAAGAGATTTTGGGAGGATGTGAAGGAAGTACAACAAACATGGTTGAGTCGAAGAGTGAACAATCATTCTCTGAGGTCTCCTGAGTTTCCTGTCGGTAGGAAATGTCTCGTCTATTGTCCGGAGGCGAATCAGTCTAAGCATTCTCTGAAGTTCGCTGGTCCTTTCGAGATCGAAGAGGTGGTTTCTGATTCACTCCGTAAGATTAAGTCCTCTGGTCAAGGTGAACATGGTAGCAAGAATATATCGCCGTTACAAAGTGTTCACAACCTCTCCCCCTACTACACTCGTGATGATGACGAGGTCAATGTTGGGTACAGTGTGATCTGTGTCAGAGGTGGATTCCTGTTACACCGTCTCTTTAAGGTAGATTTTCTGCTGTAACTACTCGTTTCAGCTGTCGTCTAGCTGGTCTTACTTGTCGTGTGGCAATGTCGCCAAACGGCGAGCGCAGAAGTGATGAGCACGCAAGTGCATAGCGAAGTTTGCTAAGGAAAAAGCAAGACTGTCTTGCCATCCTTAAGCTTCTTCATCGCCGGGTCACGAGGCCTCTTCCATTTCACATGTCCTTGATAGATGATCAGTCGGGCCAATTCTTTTCTTGTTTCGCGACTGGGTTTCTTTTCTTTTGCGTCACCGCCAGCATGGGTTTGCAGACTTCTCGCAGTCTTGTCCGCGAACTCGGCTGTGAGACCAATAACGACATTGTCCTGCGGGTCATTGATATCAAAGAGGTCAACAATGGCTGTCACTTGCTTCTCTTTATCAGCTGTATTGCGTTTGCCGTGGAAGCAGTAGTACCTGTTTTCCGGGCGCTCATCCGGTGTACAACCCGGCGGATATGAGGAGCTACCATCAGCCGAAACTGCTGCTAGCTGAGGACCTTCATGGTATGAGGCAATACGCTCCTCATCTTGCTTGATGAACTCGACCTCCAGCTCCTTCAGTAGGTTGATGAGCTCCGGTGTTAACTCTAGGTTCTGGATGCTACCGAAAAGGGGCTTCTCATCACCAGTTGAACGGCCGACCACGATGCCTTCAGCAAGCGAGATGAAGGCTATCGTAGCTACAGAGATCCTGACGAACATTCGTGGAGGAGTGGATGAAGCTGAGGTAAACATGTTCAGTATGATGCTGATACTACCTCTACTATTCGATTCAAATCTCATAACGGGAGTTCGGTTTTGAGATGTTCATGATTTCACGTGATGACGCGGACGCACAACTTTGTGTTAGAAATTCCAACTTGTAATGTCTCATAATTAGGTTCACGCGCGTAATGAAAGTTTTATTCGATTGATTGAAACTAGATTCCTAGTCTTGAAGTGAGACAGTAATGCGCAGTAGTGATACAATGGTGAATCTGAACTCGCGCCCAGGAGCGGCGGGCTTGGATCTTTGTATTAAACTGATATGTTTGGTTGCACACTCTGCGTATGTGTTTGGAGTGTTTTTGGTCCTTCACACGCGCTACCGGTATTGCATTGTCGAGGAACAGCGTGCATGTAATGTAAAGGTCGTGCGGACGTAGATGCCTGGGGATGTTTACCACTCACGCGAACGATCACGGCAGTCGAACAGAAGACCCATCCTGCTAAGTAACGAATTCTGTTCCGAGACTCTTTTAAGCCTCAAAATCCCGGGAAGGAGTTGGACTTCCTCCATGGACTTCTTCGCTCACGTGGACTCCTGCAGTCCACGTGGGCACAACTGCTCAGGCTCCGCACAACGCATCCGCTGCATCGTGTCTTTGCATACTGAGTTAGACTACTGAATCGATACATGAGCAACCTATACCCGGTTTTGGAGCGTGTATAGTGTCGCAGATTTTTCCACAACAGCTTGGCCTCTCCTCCTGATCAAGAAGCCCTGAGCTCAGAGCAGTGAGCTGTAGTATAAAACCAACACTCGGTCACCGTGCCCGACACTCCACGAGCGCTTGGGGAGGGCGGTCACAGCCTGCTGGCGAAAATGTACGAGTAAAAATGTAGTTTTCTTGCGCCGACACCATGATATAAGCAACAACAACTCTCGTGATCGGTAGCAGTAGAGGCAGGCGAAGACAGATTATCTCCATATCTATCACCAACTACCATCGGGCAATACCCGCCGGGTAATTGTCGATTGGCCCATTGGTGATTGGTATTAGTAGACATCACTAGGTTCTCGTTGGCCTTCCTCGCATCGTAGAAAATCCGTCATTTGGTTGCTCGTGAGGATCTCTAGATGATAAACCGTGCTGATAGACGAACGAGTAACTCACCATCTGCGGGTTTCTAGTTGGACGCTGGATCCTAGGATCGTTGAACGATCATCGTTCCCTCAACCGCCTCACCCTCAGAATATGGTCGACGTTACGTCGACGACCTACACAAGACGCAGTAGGTGGGCGCCGCCCACTGGGCGGGTCGAACCTTTCATTGACATGGATAATCTATGTCACACATTTGAGTGCTCAAAGTCAAGCTCAGTTGTAACACCATCATTCTTGCTCGCTCACTTGTCAAACCTGCACGGGAAAAGGTGTAGAAGTATATGCTTCTGCCAACGAAAAGTCCATACTCTGGCATAATATGCCAGAGTATGGACTTTTCGAGTCTGTATGATGCTTGGGGTCAAGACACTGTGACAAATGCTTGTGTGCCGTGGTCGTACACAGCCCCCGCAGTTGTGGACGCGGATCCTGCCGAAGGGGAATGGAGTACATTGACAGAGGTTACAGGATGAAAGTAGACAATTCAAAAAGCTAGAACTGATCTCTCGGGAGCTAATTTGCATCGATGCGAGTCCAACTAAGCCGTGTTGTCGCCGACAACTTGTCGGCGTTAGACTTCAAAAATAACATACTTATCATTTATAGAAATTCGCGCGAGCGCGAAATAATTCGTTCTTCGCACCCAAATCGAGTGACCCGATAATTCAGCAGGCAAACACTCCGGAAAGACTGAGTCATGAAGAGTCGTTGAGACTTATCACAACAGGTATTGATTTCCTCCCGTGTCATGCGCAAAGGCATGCGGTCTACTACTTATTTGGATTATTTGGAATGACAGTGACCTGCTTCGAACGACACAGATTTCCAGCATCCGGATTCGCAACAGTTCGAACAACATTCATGCAGATTCCCGAAATAATTCCGTCACTTCATCATGGCAGGATGAAGATTGCACTGGGAGTCCCAGTCTGGATCACGCTACGCGATCGCGATGGCCATACCACTCGTTGAACAAATCACATGAGATGCACGATCTGATCCGATGAATCCTCAAAGCTAGAGATGGGATACAGAATCTGTATTACAGATAGCTAGGTCCTAGCTGCTAGGAGGACACTACTATATGTTTATTCCGTTGAATACACCAATGAAGATAGATCGAGCGAATAACACCACAAAAATGCTCATTAATAAAAGCTGACCAGAGCGAAACTATCGCTGAATTAGAGGGATTCATAAAGTGAAGAATGCTGACGAGGTCCTGCGTGTTGCTCAAGTGACAACGTCTAGGAAACGCAGATGTCACGTAAGTTCGTGAAGTGTGCTTGTTGCAAGTGGTGCAAGTGTTGCCTTCGCCGGCCCGCTCTCGGAGTGGCTGTATGCCACACAGTGTGTGGTTAGAACTCCATCACTTACTCACCGTGAAGTGACCCTGATGAGCTGAAAGCTGATTCATGTGTTGGTTAAGTTCACCGTGAACTGTTCACGGGCCACTTGTAAAAGGATACCATGTCGTAGAACACGTTGTCTCCGGTGATGATGTCTAAGCACACTCATGCGTGACCGCCTCGTGAGCACGGCTCACTGAGCCGCCAGACGGATGAGAAGTAGATCGGCAAAGCAGATGTTTTCCGAGTCTCAGAGAAGAGTTGCTTCTGTGTGGGGCTTACGGTATGGGCTGAAGATTTGAAGATCTATTAGATCCGACCTAACTGAAAATGGATCTTAGGAGCAGAGGTTCGATCAATCTCAGGACTCGATCTCTCGCTGTCCGGACATTCCATCGGACCGATGTAATGCATTTGCACCATCTAGATCAGCAAAGAATCCTTATGACACCAAGCTCGTCCCCATTCACCCTCAAATGTATAGGTAATGAACTTTTCTCTACTCCCTCTGATCAACAAGAATCGTAACTGTTGGGTTATTAGTACACATCTCATTTGTTCATTTCTTTCTCCCAACTCTCTGCCTTGTCGAGAGAGTCAAGTGATGGTATATTGTATGCCGTATATTTACTATTTAAATACATGACATGGTTGTCTCACGATCAGTTTTGGACCCACAGGCTGTGCGGCTCACAGCCCATATGCTCTTATCAATAATCCGCACTTCCTTGATATGCCATCACACTTCCCCAATATACCATCAGGTCTCCTCACTGAGCGAAACGCAACAGGGTTGCTTGATTGATAGCCTAACAGCTCCAAGGTCAAGATGGTTGAGGCTTTTGATACAACGAGTCTACAATATAGCTGCGAGCAACTCTTGGCTCGTAGCATGAGTTTTGGACTCATGTTCGATCAACCTCCATCTGGAGCGATCCTACGACATAGGAAAGTAGTACGGAGTGTCTCGAAATAATCTTGACATAATAAAAAGACTCATGGCGACTCGAAGACTCCACTCATCTCGCACCGATGAAAAAAACAGCATAGAAATAACGAGGTATAAATGGTCGGGTGTCCGGATATCAAGATAACTCCACTCATCTCGCACCGATGAAAAAAACAGCATAGAAATAACGAGGTATAAATGGTTGGGTGTCCGGATATCAAGATAACGCACTAACGAAATATTAGCTCGCTCCAGAATGTGCTGAATATGGAATCTGAAGCACCTATGGCGGACCGAGACGAACCATCCCCAAAACCTCGTTAAAAGAAGCTGAGCGGAGCTTACTGTGGCAGGACGATCTTGTCATTAATGAATGTCACCGGGATGTTGAGCTTGATGAGTGGAATATTGACGAAGGCCATCCCTGTACCCTTAAGGATCCATACGCTGTCATTGTTCTTGTAAGTGTCCAAGGTCAAATGGAGGGAAGCACCAGCGGTACCAAGCTTAATCTTATTGGTAGTCCCTGTTGACACGTTGAAGCCCATAGTCCCAGGCTTTGTGGCGTAGACGTAGCTAGCTTGATTGCCGGTATGTTCCACGTTAATAACTTGGTAACCGAGAACATAGATTTTAAAACGAGGATCAACCTTGACCTTGGTCTGTAGACGACCGAGTAGACCGGGCTTGGAGGAGGCTTGCATATCGTAGGTCGCCAAGGATATGGCCGCGCCAAGCTTGTTTCTGTTACCAAAAGCTACCACCTCTGCTTCACCGCCAGCGTGGAGGTCCAGATATGTCGCTCTCTTCGCATCGAAAGTGGCCGTCATGCCCAAAGCGACATTGTCCTGTGGGTCTTTAAGATCAAAGACATCAACAATGGCTGTCACCTCCTTCCCTTTACGAGTTGTATTGCGCTTGCCATGGAAGCAGAAGTACTTGCCTTCCGGGCGAATGTCCGGTGAACAACCCGGGGGATATGAAAAGCTACCGTCAGCCGAAACTGCTGCTAGCAGGGAGGTTGCAGAGGATGAGGCAATAAACTCTTCATTTTGCTTGATAAGATCGGCCTCGTACTCCTTCAGTAGGTTGATGGCCTCTGGCGTGAGCTCCAAGTCGTCGAAGCTACCCATAAGAGGCTTCTCATCACCACTTGGACGGTCGACCACGATGCCTTCAGCAAGTGAGGTGAGGGCTATCGTAGCTACAGAAATCCTGACGAACATTTGTGAGGGACTGGATGAGTCTAAGCTAAATAACTTCACTCTCTGCTGTTCGATTCTAATATCATTACCTGAGTTCAGTTCTGAGATGCCCACGATTTCACGTGATGACGGGGACGCAGAACGTGCGATGAGATGTCTCAGGGTTAGTTTCACGCGAGATAAAAAGTCGACTCGATCACTTGAAACTATGTTGTAGTCCTGTGAGTGACATAACAATGCCAAGTAGTGAAATATTTAGTAGTGGATCTGAATCCATGCCCTGGAATGGTGAGCTTTAGATCTTTGTGTTAATCTGGTATGTTTGGTAGTCACACGCAGCATGTGACACCGTTGCGTATGTGACACCAATATCTGGACTTGCGTGAGAATAGTGTGACGCTGTCGCATGTGTCTGGAACGTCCTTGTCATGAACGTGCGAATCACACCGCGTGATGCACACGGCGTGTGACACACGCGTGATCAGCGTGTGTTTTGTCATGTGCAGGTGCTTTAACATTGTCTGAGCACAGCATGCATGTAATGTGAAAGCCCTGTGGACCAAAGCCGGACTATTCCAATCCAGCCTTCGTGCGCAGGGCCAGTTCGGCTAGACTGGTTTGGGTTCCTGGCTCCTATGGTTTTGAATAAGCAGTACCTGCCGCTACTACTGACTCTCAATATCCTGAAGGCTTCGATGTGCTTTATAATGTGGGTTTTTCTACAATGAAGGGTGAATATGCGAGGAGAACTATAGAGAATACGTATTAAAGCAAAATATACTATTCGTTCGAACCTCCTGCCATCCCCATCGGACAGGTTAGGAATTCTCAAAGGAAACACAGGAGGGGGAAACCAGAATATCCTCCGAATCGAAAGCGGTTCAAATTTCAAACTTCGAAATATTCCCGGTTCCGGGTAGACTGAGTCTATTAGACTCCGATGAATAAACAAGTACGAAGTGAGCGAAATGCTATCAAAGTTCGAGTGACCCCTAGACAACGTACCAAGAGGGGCATCTCGACCCTAAGGCGACCGTGACACCAGTAGCGACGGTCACTAAGCGACCAGAGCGTGCGAAACGTGAAGACAAATGTATTGAATGAGGTTCCCCGCTCAGAGGATCAAAGAACTACAGCATTTCCCGGTCATGTAACATGACCGGGCATCGATTCGGGTTTTCGGGTTTAAATAAATCAAGTTTTGAGGCGACAAGACAATGATCCCATCGAGAAACCGAGATAGAAGAACTCACCAGCAAATGCACAGTTCATCTGACCAACAGGATTACCCCGGGGAGCCTCCAGAGGAAACTGCTGGATAGTCATTGGCTCCTTCTTCTGACTAACTCGACCGATGAACTGCGCTAGGATGAGACCAGCATCAAGCATCATAAACAACTAGATGATTACGATGTTTTTAATGAAAAAAACGGCAAAACATTGAGCACCTGGTGCTCGGTCCATCGGTGACCGATGAACTGGGAAACATACATGACATCACAGAGCTGCGCCAGAAGACTCTGGTCTATTTGATTTTTTTATTTTGCGCCATCTGCTCAAGACTATTTCCGGTACCCTAACTCTGATAGCATTGGGACCGATGACCTTCTGCATATTGTTGGCCTCTTCGATTGTCAACCACCCTTGAGCAAAGCGTGAGCTTCATCAGGGGTCTTCTCAGCAGTGCCAACCGGACGGAACTGACCGTCCTCCTCATCGTACAGATAGCGTACACAGGTGTGTTCGAACCCACGATGTTTGATCTGCTTGTCAACCATAGCAGGTACCAGAGTAGTGCACGAAGCCTTTTCATACTTGCTCTTAATGTCATTCTAACCATCGACAAATTAATGCCTCAACACACCCGGGAGAACTCTATCGTCAGTCATATCAGGGTAAACCATATCGTTTTCGTCGATGGCGTCCATTTCGTCCTCAAGAAGAACTTGAGGAGCTTCTCTCATCCTGACTTCGGGCAACACAATATTACGGGGAAGAACGTGATCATTATTGTAGCCAATACATGGAAGAGAACGAATATATAAAGGTATGATACCATTCCAACCCCCCAGATAGTACAAACATCAGAGAAATACGATATGAACGAGAAAAACACCATGCTTAGTAAGCATTGCTTACCGTTTGTCACTAGCGACTTCCAGATCGATTGCAGAGCGGGTTGGGGCTCCCAACTTGAAAGGTATCACAGTCATTCTAAGTCCCTTCAGATTGAGAGGTAAGTTGCTAGACATACCGTGGGAATGCGACATCAGCTTATTAGCCACTGTTTCCACAGTGATCCCGGCCGTTTCAGACTCAAAGCGCGCTGTTCTTGCAAGTTGCATGAAGCTAGCAGAATCTGCCCCGGCCGAGGATCGAACCTGTGCCTCATCTTTGGATGAATATTTCTCTCTTGCCACTACGTGACTTAGACTTGTAATGAGTGGAGTAGCAAAAGCGGGCTGCAGGCCCGCGTACTCACGCATGTATACGCAATTTTCGGGTGGGCGCAAGTTGGGACCCAAGGCTCGTCACGCGCCACAAAATTAAGCGCGCGCCCAAACGCGTTGAATGCGTTGTACGGACGGTAGTCGCTATAAATGAGGGGTGCCAACGAGTTTAGTATCGATCCGGCGCGGTATAGAGAGCTAGACACCACTGGCATTCATAGCGGGCCGAAGGCCCGCGACTCTCCTCGCACAGCCCTCCGTACAAGCTTTGTCGAGAGTCGGACCACTTTTTGTCGACTGTCGGACCGGTAAGCTTCTAGCACGGCTCACCGCCCGAAACGCTGAGCTCAATCCTGCGCACGCCCGCTTAATCGATAATCTTGAAGAAAGCATAGTATGGCAAGTCCGGTAAGCTACGCATTGGTTTCCAAGTCTGCATTTGATGAACTCTGCTGTAGAGCTTCACTGACCCCCTACTAGCCTTTCTCGCTTCCCTTCCGGCAGTGTCGTCTTTTGCGTCCAGTCTCTCCTCTATCAGCGGACTGTACTCCCCCAAACGAGTAGCCAACACTCTTGCACTCATACACCCACTTACTCATCCCTTATTCTATTGGCAATGAACACACATCAAGTTTGCTCTACCTTGCCCTTAAACCAGGGTTTTACCTTCCCGAGCGCTATTATTTCTTTCCAATTCTTTCTTGCTGGAAAGAAAGGAAAGAAACAATGTTCGGTTTCTTCCTGGCATCATTGTGCAATAATTGCAAAAATTGCACTGCAATTTTGCGGAAAGAAATGCAACAAAACTTGCGGAAAGAATTGCACTGCAATGCGATGGTCTAGTGGTAAACTTCACTGTTATCAATCAGATGGCCGGGGGTTCTACCCCAGAAAGTATTAATTCTATGCAATAAATGTGTTGTCGCTACCAAATTGGCTGCGAGTGTCTGATACCACAAGAATCACAGAGTTGCTACTGGGGCTTGTGCGATGCTCGCATTCAAGTTGATAATCAACACAATTCCAGCATGGATTGTCAGCTTCGATAAGAAACTTATGTTCGAGCCCTGGGCGGCCTGCTGCCCGTCACTGTGTACCATAATGTGGCGGTATGCCGCTACGACGTCGCCGCAGGTCATGAGCACGCAGGACTTCCTCCCCAGTGACTGTGAATCAAATAATGAGACTAATTAAATTTTCTCGAATCAAGCTGCCAGCGCACCACACCACGGCGAAGGAACCCGTTGGTATCCGGCCTGTAAAAGAAGTAGCGTGCGATCCTCGTACAGGCGGCCTGTAACAGGTCGCTTCAGGCACATACTGTGTGCCTTACAGTAACTCACATGCTTCTCGGTATTTTGTCAAAGAGCGCAGCAGCTGCCGAGGTGCTCGCCGGCACAGTGCAGAGGATGGACATGAACGTGGCGAGCGTGCTCACATCTCGATGCAGGAGGCAGAACTCGTCAGGGTCCATGCTCCGTAGGACCTCCACGTCTATGTTGGCGTAATCACCTACGACAGAAGTTTGGAAAGCAAAAGAACCTACTGTAGGTTACCTACAGATAGCATACGAATGAAAATAACGAGTCTCTATTAGGGAGAGTAATACATGGAATCCGGGTCGTGGAGAGCATTCAAGAACTCAATTTGAACGTGGATTACTACCCTCACGGAAGAAGAATTGAACAGCGTCTTTCCCCGTTTGCTTCAAATTCCTGATGGCTTCCAAGGAACAGTCCTTAGCTTCCTTAGAGAAGATGTTCAAACTCTCTCTCTGCCACTTTGGATCAGTCTGGAATGAGCGCGGGTCGAATCTCGATATCCACAGAAGATCAGCTGCCGCATAAGATAACCTGAGGTTGTCAAGTCATCCCGGGGCTCCACTAAGTTACTTCAGCATACGAACAATCACCTATTCGAGATAGTAGTCTTAGTTTCCTGGTTCATGTTGCGCGTGCCGCCTATCTCATTCACAGCTTTGTTGATCTCAATCACTGCTTCGAAGATGGACAGGTCATTTTCATCAACTTTATTGCGAAGATCGATCAAGGAAGATAGGACCGATGCCAAGGCTGTAGCCTCACAGCGCTTCGTGCCACTATGGAGAACCTCCAGGAGACTTGTATGGGCTTGCCTCGCCTCCGCGTCCAACCTGAGGAAGACGTAGGTCCAATGATGAGAGACCTATGAGACACAGGGCCGGTGTGGTATTTCATCAGCTGCTGTTCGAAAATGTACTCTCACTTCTCCCAGCAATCCTCTTTAGTATTCGCGGCGAAAGCGTCCTGTATGTCAGTCCAGGAACGTACAAGTTGCATGATGAGTTTCGCTTGTACCAGCGAGGTGTCACAACCCGCAGGATCCATCAGATGACCTTTATCACAAGCTGTCAAGTACCCTCGGAGGCTCTGGCAGAGATCGGTCCAGAAGCTCAGGTCGCCGTCGTCGTGGGCAGTCAGCTTCTGGAATAGGGTTTGCAACCCCTTGGAGAAGCAGTCCACCTCAATATGCAACCTTGGCTTCCCCTCGTCCGAGTAACGACTATCCAGACGGTTCAGCAGCTCTTCTCTTATGCCGCGCAACAGAGGAAGATCCTTGCACACTACAGCTGTAATATGAATGTCAGCTGAAGAAAAACACCTGTTCAGGAATGATAGATTTAAGTCTAATGAGGCTACACTCTATTCCTCTCGAGAATCTCTAATCGATCAATATATGCCAACATCGAAGCAA
Organism: Perkinsus marinus ATCC 50983; assembly: GCF_000006405.1. Lineage (NCBI taxonomy): Eukaryota > Perkinsozoa > Perkinsida > Perkinsidae > Perkinsus > Perkinsus marinus. Next base: position 157,309 of record NW_003206281.1, read on the forward strand.
GCGATACAATTACCCAGGTTTGAGGCCTACCTTCTTGGAGCTCCATCACGCAGACGGCCTCAGTAAATCCAGCTATCTCTTCGATAACTACCTCCTCATCACTCGCCACCTTGACCGCCTTGTTTGAGGCGAAGCCTCGCAGAGGTACAGTATAGAAGGAGTAACCTTTGCTCCCAGAGGATTGATAGGTGCTCGCACATACGGTGACCACGATGTCACTATTAAGCTCGTGATAATCCAAGATGAGGGACACCTTGCCGTTCAGACTTGACGCCTTCTTCAGTTTTGCCACATCCATACGCACGCCTTCTTCCTCGACGGTAAGCTCTAGACTCCTCAGGTGATCTATGGACCACTCGTATGCTATGCCAGGGAGGTGAGCATCCAGGGCATGATTGAACCAGGATGAGTTGTTGGACAGGACTTGGCAGTCGATACCACACGCGACGAAGAAGCTCACTATGCGTTTCTCGAATGCTGACTTAGCAGCCTTCTCACTCTGCAGAACTGGCACGAAGAGATTCTTAAATGAGGAACGAAGATCGTTCGACGACACAGCAGAGGGCGCCTGAGCGGCCCGGCCTCTCTTCTTCGCGGACTGCGTCCTAGAAGACGATCTCTTTTTTTGACAGATTGCGTCCTAAATGGCGAGCTTGTCCTCTTAGCAGAGCGTGTGTTAAATGGCGAGCTTGTCCTCTTCGCAGAGCGCGTCTCAGATGGCGAGCTTGTCCTCTTCGCAGAGCGCGTCTTAGATGGCGAGCTTGTCTTCTTCGCAGAGCGCGTCTTAGAGGGAGGGGTCTCGAAGCGAGAGGATGAGCTCCTCCTTGCAGGAGTTACGCTCTTCTTGGGACCGCCAGCTAATTTGGTACAGCGCTTCCTCTTAACCATAGGAGAACGTTTTCTTGTAGCCGTCGGAGGATAGCGGGCTAGTGCCTTGCTTCGCCAGGGCTCCGGGAGCTCGGGACCATGGTGCTTCATCAAGTGGGTGCGTAGCTTTGTAGGGTTTCGGTCCACATAAGGATAGTTACAGAATGTGCAGACCCATCTCTTGTCGTCTCCAAGTCCAACAGGTTTGACAAACTTATCAGGGTCGATCTCGCCTGGAGGCGGTCGTCTGCCAGGAGGCATGATTGCCGCAAAAGATAGAACAGGATAACTGAGACGATCAGAGATGTATCCTTGCTGAGAGCTCCAATGCCATCGTAGCGCTTATTATCCACGTTCCCCGGAGAGCGACGAGAATAATTTATCATACTATCAGCAAAATAAGACCCCGTTATAAGGTTTTGTTGAGAATCTATAAATTCGACAATTGGCCATGGATAGTTGAATGAGCTATTCGCGAAGTGAGAGAAGAGTGACTCTCCCGACCAGTGCCTCCTCGAACTTATACCTCTCTCTCAAAATCAGCTACTGTCAGTCGTCACAACAACCTCCTCGTCGTCGATCATTCGTCTCAAGTCCTTCAAGCTGAAGCTTTCGGAATTCCCGCTCTGAGCTTGCCCTCCTCGAACCAGACAATACCGACGCTTAGAGGCTCTCTGAAGCCTTCCACCATCTCCGGCTAGGACTTCTATGCGACCAGTTAGACAATGCGACTTCACGCACGAGAGAGGAGAGAAGATCAGAGGGGGTAGAGAGTTTGGACACGGGCGGTGCACGGTGCACCGTGCACCATGGTTGGTGACACCAACTTGGTGCCTGTCGCAGACACAGAGGTTCTACTTCCGACTCTACTATCCGACTCTTGATTCTCAACACTACTACCGGACATTTGGTAGAAAGATCTATAAGTGATTTCCAAGTCAGTCACGGATAAACATAGCTATAAAAAGCTATGAGCACAGCCAACGGAGACAGTCTATTATTAGTGATATCGATTACTAGGGCGAGCGCAGATAACGCCTGAAAATAAGGTCATGGCGACTTACAGCGGGTTATCGTTTGCAAGCCCAAGGCAAATCTGTTTAGTGACATTAGGTAGACGAACATAAATGACTCAATTAAAAGGCAATTTATGCTCATTTAAAATGAGCAAGTCTTTCGTAACGGATATATCCGTTTCTTCATCACAGGTCACTGCCAGTACAGGACTCGAATCGCATAGTTTCTTGACAGCCTCAGCTTGGGAGGTCTGGAATGAGCGCGTAACGACGAACGGGTACATAGGAGGGAGTCAACTTTCGGGCACCGAAACACCATGGCGGCCCATGAGCTTTAGGAGACCGGGAACCTTTCTCATTGCAATGTATTCCTTGGCGGCGAAGTCAACACTGTTGACTCAACAGCGTCGAAGTACGGCAGCATCAGGGTATTCTGCTTCTCCTCACGCTTACGTCGTTTCTCCTCCAACTTGACTCTGCTCTTCTCAAGGCTCGCA
>NW_003206281.1:159788-184205 GCF_000006405.1 Perkinsus marinus ATCC 50983
TCGACGAGTCTGTCATGCGCGAGAACGTAGTACTTCTCGACAGGCGATGCTGCCTCATGAACACTCTGGAGACATTCGGAATACGTGCGCTTACAGCTAACAACAGCTGTAACGGTACGTTTATCCTCAACAGAATCACCACCAAGCTCTTCAGCACTATCTTCGTTGTTCACTGATTCGCCTTCGTCATCAGCGTCGTTGTCGCCACTAGCAACTATGCCTTCGCTCAAGGAGACTGCCAATTGTTCCATGGGAAGTGCTGGTTGGAAAGATGATGAGCTTCTAGATGTCTTACGATTCTTCTTAGCAGCTAATCGCATTTTCTCAGGTGAAAGCGGCCCACGCTGCTTCCAGTTCCACACGAAATCGCGTATACGTGCAATGCCATCTGCTTCGCCCTCTCAATGATCTAAAAGATGCAGTAATAATTAGTGGACAACCTGAGGCTACTTGGGAAATGTATGCGGCCCTCAAAGTCGATTGGCATTCGACGGTTGCTGAGCATTACCAAAGTCAACTCAGCGAAGGCGTTCATTGTGAACTTCAACTTAGCCACTCTATCCTGACAGGAACAGCGACACGATCGCGTGCTTGGCGGCGTACCACTGTAGCACAAGAAATGATGCACATACAGGTGATAAATCCTCTACCCAGGAGGCCCCCTCACAAGCTAACTCTTTTCAACAAGAAAGTAGCGAGGCGTAATGATCCATTACACCTCTCTTAGATTGTCAATACCTCTCTGCTGGACTTGACCGTAGCCAAATATTGGTCGCCGTTGGCTAGATAGCCGCTAGAAGCACTAGAATGAGGCGACAAGGTACGAGTACGCTTGGTTCGGGTTCTACTAGCAACTCCAGACATGGCTGGAGGGGAAGTGCGTACTAAGACTGCACAGAAAATAGAGAATGTAGTAAGGTATGACAAGACAGATAGAGAGAGTAGTGATGTTGCACGTACTAGAGACGAATGGATACGCAGATGCGCAAGCTCAACTGGCGCCAGCCAGCTGATGCGTGTGTGCGCCGCACAGAAGCAACAAGCATCAGCATTGTCATACCTTGTCTCAAGGTCCTATCATTTTTCCCCGTAGGATGAACGTCTCAGACCGGGATATTTCTTACAATAATGTACTTAGCCGTCCGTTCCAAGATTAGTGTGATATACAAGGCCTGTATTACAGGCTCGTTATGGAGCGAGTGGTGTGACTACACCACACTTCACGAATGAAACAATACGCGTGGAATTGATCCATGCGTATCACGAGAGCATCTCCATAAACCGCGATAAGCTAGAATGCATTTGTTCGATGAGATAGGGCTATCACTGGGTTGTGATAATGGGTTGAGTAATAATCTTATAAGTCAGTAATAGTCGTTCTTTATCCGCGTTAGGTATGAGCATCGAGTTGAGAAGCATAACTGCTTTGAGTCGAACAGAAGCTTTGAACCGAAAAGTTAGTAGCTTCGTTAATCATCCCGATGTTGAACATTCTCCTCGTCGTCCTATTGATACGTGGTGGGGTATGTGCCTTCAAGATGGGCAACGTTCGTATGCAGATGAAGACGACACATTTCTGCAATCTTGACTTGAGGGACGTCAAAGGGAAACCAGTGGCATGCCACATCTCCAAGGCTATGGAAACTGAAGGGCTGGTTCTACCTGGTATGGATGATAACAAGTCGTTCACCGTTCATCGAGATGTCTTCATCGCCAAGGACGGTCAAGCGGTAGTTCAAGCAGCGCCAAGTCATCCGTATCTGTATATCCTCATGAGCCATAACGACACGCACTTCAGCACCTCCCAACTCTTCGATAGGCAGTCATTCCTCCTAGAGCAGGGAACCAGGCATAGGAATGATGCACCCAATGGTCGCAGGCTCAATGCCAATCTTACACTCGAGGATGATGGTTGGGTCTATAAAGGTTTGGTAGACGAAGGTGGACGGAAGCTTAACAAATGGGTCAGGAGTGGAATAGAAGGTGTTGATCCCAAGTCGGGTCTCAACTTCACTGCCCTCGCTCAGACTGGTGTGATCACTAACGCTTGGGTTCTCTTCCTTGACAAGGATCAGAAGCAGATGGTGAAGCTCTTGGGTATCAACACCTTCGAGAATGATAAAGTCTATCTCGAGTCCGAGGTCACTCATTGGGAAGAGCTCGATGATGCATTAACTTTGGATGTTGCCATGAAGGATATTCACGCGGCGTATGATATCGTGAAGAGCCACGATGTGGGAGCAGCCAAAGAAGAGGCGCCACAACTGGACGTTGAGTTCATCAAGAGCCGCTTGGTTAGCGAAGAGGCTCGTCTATTCTTTAATGACGGGAAGAGCCACGACTGGAGGTCGAACAAGACTCATATTCGTGGAGATAAGTCGGTAGCACCGATCGATTATTTTCGCCTCCCCAATGGCACCGCTGCGCATAAGTTCTTCCTGTACAAGTATCACTCTCCTCTACAGGGGAAGGATGAGGAGTTCCAATTACCACCGGCTTGCACGACCGGTGTGACCAAGTCGGTCAGTCAATTCTGTCTTTACGTTGGTTATAACTCTAACGACACGCTACTGGCCCTCGAAGTATATATGGCTTATACCGATAAAGTCATCAAGGAAAATAGAGCATACCTCAATGTCACAGTCCATTTGAAGCAGCCGGAGACGGAGGTGATATTCTTTGCTTTCGAAGCCGCTGGATGTGCTCTGGTTTGGGCTACTGATATTGGCTTCGCAGGCTTGCACATTCAAGTATGTCTCGCGGGTGCAGGCAGCGGTGGAAATGGCACTTACAGAGGGAGAATAGCGATGTCAGTTGAGGTCATAATCAAAATTGAATTCTTCCCCGTGTTGAGAGCCACACTCTCTGGTCAAATTGCGGTCAATGCGTCAGACAATGGTGATGTCGAAGCATATGGTAGTCTGGCCCTTGATGTCTCGGCGATAGTTATCGGAGCGGGTATTTCTATGGACATCTTCGGAAACACCGTTGATCATAAATCGGATATCTGGGAATTTAAATCCCACTTCAACCTCCACGTATGGGTCGATGTCCTCTTCTATGATCATGACTGGCCATGGAGTTGGACTATTTGGGAAGCTGGTCCTGTTGATTTGCGATAGATCGGCAAGCTCGTGTGGACGGTATATCGGGGGCATAGTTCCAGGCCCGTGTTAAAGCCTCATGGTTATCTCATACAAAAAATATTACGCCTTTGTCATGTATTAAATATTCTTGAAAAAATTTCGAGCACACATGTACTCGTGAAGTAGCATATTCAAGTCACAATGGTCATGTTAGTCGATGACTGGCTCATGATGAGCCGATTCTTTTATTTCACTTTTGTTGTCCTAGATGATGCACTACACTGCAAGTGAATGATCCGCTGCGGATCCGAACCGTAGCGCTCAGGAGAGTTGCAGTCCAGAAGTTAGCTGACTCTTTCCAGATTGCTCTGTCGTGTTTTGACTAGTCGAGTTTGTCACATAACTAACCACATCATTCGGCTCGGGTTGATGACCTATGTCAGAGCTTGACGACAAGCTCTGAACTTGTGAGATCCAAAAATCTCAACCTCGAAGTTCTGTCGAAAAACTCTCCGAAACTTGCAACGCTGGATGCTTCGCTCCGCATAAGTAGCAGCGAGGTTATGGGATACTCTTATCTGCCACAGAGAGTCAATTCGGTGCTCTCTGAGCCAGAGCCTCTGGCTTCTGACCCTCGCTTGACTACTCATGCTTCCCAAACCAACTTAAACCGGATGTGGGTGGGTGGGTTCAGGAAAGTCCCCAACACAGACCATTCGCTCGTTTGTTGACCTAGCCCAATGAATTGATCTTCATATACAAAAAATCTATCGGATTGTGATTCAAAAGAGGTGGTGCAGGCGAAATGAAAGAGACTCAAGACTATCTTCCCCATGGCTCAAGGCTAAGAAGGATCCGAGTTCGAGTCGCGGAAGTTGCATATATCATATATAGTATATATGATATATGCGACTTCCGCGAATTTATCGTATTACGACAAATGCGAATACCACAGTTACTACCAGTTCACGGCTGTGAAAAGAACGCGATAACGCGACATATCATGTGATATAACGTGATATACGATTCGTGATTTTTTGCGAGAGAAAAAGCGGTTTTCAGTAGCGTTTTTTTGCGATGTGATACAGTCGATTATCACTTCGCGTTTTCCACGGGTGCGTCCCCAACGTTATAGTTAGCCGAACCATCGAGAGAATGAACAGGTACGCATGATTCCCACATTGTCACGGAGAGTCGGTGACAATGTCACCGACTCTCCAGGATCGATTTCTCACTGTCCGATGTAATGCATATCATTTGTTCCTTTCTTTCTCCCACCTCCCTGTCTCTCCCTGTCGAGAGAGTCAGGTGGCTACATATTTCCTATTTAAATAAATGACATGGTTGTCTCACAATCAATGTTGGACCCACAGGCTGCGCGGCCCACAGCCCATATGCTCATCTCAGTAATCCGCGCAATCCCCTCACTCAATATGTAATCAAGCCTTCCCAGTATGCCATCAGGTCTCCCTAATATGCCATCAAACTTCCTTAATATGCCATCAGGCCTCCTCACTGAGCGAAACGCAACAGGGTCGCTTGATTGGTAGCCTTGATTAGAACAGCTCCAAGGTCAAGATGTTTGAGGTTTTTGATTCAACGAGTCACTCGTTACTAGTCTGCGGCAAAGCTGCGTGGCGACTCGAAGACTTCACTCATCTCGCATCGATGAAAAAATTATAGCATATAAATAACGAAGTAAAGTTGGTTGAGTGTCCGGATATCAAGACAACGCACTAACGAAAGTGTGTTCGCAATGTTCGCTCACCCCAGAATGTGCTGAATCTCGAGCACCTACGTGAGGGATACATGGCGGACCGAGACGAGTCATCCACAAGCTTTCGTTATAAGATCCTGAGGGGACCTCACTTCGGCAGGACGATTCTGTCCTGAAGGAAGGTCGCCGGAAAGTTTAGCTTGAGGAGAAAATTATTGGCGAAGGCCTTCGCTGTACCCTTAAGGTCCCATACGCTGTCATTGCCCTTGAGTGTATCCAAGGTCAAATGGAGGGAACCACCAACAGTACCGAGTTTAACGTCCTGGGTGATCGATGCTGTCACGTTGAAGCCCATATTCCCCCCATTTGTGGCGTAGACGTAGCTAGTTCTACTGGGCACATGCTCAATGTCCATAGCTTGGTAGTTCAGAACATATACTTTAAAGTGAGGATCAGCAACCATGTTTTGTTCCAGGCGACCGAGTAGCCCAGGCTTGGGAGATTCCAGATCATAGGTCGCCAAGGATATAGTCGCGCCAAGTCTGGTTTTGCGACCAAAAGCTACTATATTTGCGTCACCGCCAGCGTGGGCTCGCAGAGTTCTCGCAGTGTTGTCCTCGAACTTGGCTGTGAAACCAATAACGACATTGTCCTGTGGGTCTTTAATATCAAAGACATCAACAATGGCTGTCACTTCCTTCCCTGTACCAGTTGTATTGCGCTTGCCATGGAAGCAGTAGTACTTGCCTTCCGGGCGCATCTTCGGTGTACAACCCGGGGGATATGAAAAGCTACCGTCAGCCGAAACTGCTGCTAGCTGGGGGACTCCAGAGTATGAGGCAATACGCTCCTCATCTTGCTTGATAAGATCGGCCTCGTACTCCTTCAGTAGGTTGATGGCCTCTGGCGTGAGCTCCATGTCGTCGAAGCTACCGAAAAGAGGCTTCTCATCACCACTTGGACGGTCGACCACGATGCCTTCAGCAAGTGAGGTGAGGGCTATCGTAGCTATAGAAATCCTGACGAACATTTGTGAGGGACTGGATGAGTCTAAGCTAAACAACTTCACTCTCTCTGCTATTCGATTCTAATATCATAACTTGAGTTTGGTTCTGAGATGTCCATTGGACATTGTCCATGAAGGTCATCACGTAAAGTCGTGGACATTGTTCACGATTTCACGTGACGACGGGGACGCACAACGTGCGATGGAATGTCCCAGGTTTAGTTTCACGCGAGATGAAAGTTTGGTTCGATCACTTGAAACTATGTTCAAACTCTATAAGTGACATAACAATGCACAGTGGTGATACGTTCAGTAGTGGATCTGAACTCAGGAGTGGTGAGCTTTTGAAGTTTGTGTTAATCTGGTATGTTTGGTCGCACACGCAGCGTGTGACACCGTTGCGTATGTGACATCAATATCTGGGACTGGATGATTAGGGTGTGACGCGGTCGTAATGCGACCGTCGCAAGTGTTTGGAACGTCCTTGCACTATCGCACTGTGTGATTCAGTTGACTCTTGGTATCCTGAAGGCTTCGATGTGCTTCATAATGTGGATTTTTCTACAATAAAGGGTGAATATGTGAGGAGCGATCTAAAGAGTGGTGCCAAAGCAAAATATATTATCCGTACAAACTTCCTGTCATCCCTATCCGACAAGTTAGGAACTCACAAAGGAAATGCAGGGGGGAAAACCAAAATATCCTCCGAATCGGAAGCGGTTCGAATCTCAAACTTCGAAACATACCCGGTTCCGGGTAGACATCGATGAATAAACAAGTACGAAGTGAGCGAAATGCTATCAAAGTTCGAGTGACCCCTAGACAACGTACCAAGAGGGACATCGCGACCCTAAGGCGACCGTGACACCAGTAGCGACCAGAGCGTGCGGAACGTGAAGGAATAAACGGAACTTGGATGAGCTGGAGCTACGACGTCTTGCCAAAGTTACATAGAAACAGACGTATAGAGGCTGTATTCGACGCAACCTGTAGCCGCAGATAGCCAAAGATTGAGGTTTGCAGCGGTTTACGAGTGTCTCGCGTCGAGAGAAAGAGACAAACGTTATAAATGTGGAAAGGTTCCCCGCTCAAGCGATCAAAGAACTAGATTACCTGTGCCATGACTATCGCTCAACAAGAGAATAGCAAGGGTGAGGTTCCACACTCCGGACGAACTCTTTTTCTTTAGTGCCATGGGACGTAAAGTGCGCCCGCGTTCCCAAGTGATAACGTCCATCGGCAGTGGAATCTTCATTGCTTTATAGACGGGCGTCAGCGACAGGACCTTAGGACTCTCAGCTAGCTAGCTAGCCATTGGTCTCCAAGCGTTTCACCATACAGATCCTAAGATGTCTGTGTTATCTAGTATATTATGTTTCATTTATCTACGAAGTGGAGGCAGTTCTGCGACACGCGCAAACCTCGGCCATCTTTCGTCTATTAGTTTTCATTAGTGCTTAACTCTCATGCATTATAATCCCTCCCATCCGCAAACCGAGACTAAGGGCGAGCGGGAGTCTATACGCGATACACGAGTTAAGACTCTTGCTGGGCTACCTGCTACGCGTCTAGGGCTGTGTATCTGCTGTGCATAGCCAATCGCGAGATATGTAGGCATGAACATTCACAAAGCAACGAGGAGCGTTCCCGCTGGCCTCTAGCTATCGTAATCGACTATAGTTTAGTCGACTCTCAGTCCCGTAGTCTGGGGTTTCATCGCGTAGATGCGAGAAAGAGGTTCAGTGCACGGGCAAGGCGCCCGTCTAGGACGAGTCTCGTAGTATTGCAGTGGTACCACAGTAGTTGGCAAACACTATCTTCCAAGGTGTTTACAGATGACGAAAGGTGTTGTATTATTAGAACGGATGCTGAAATACTGTCTTTCCTTAGAGAATAGTGAAAATGGTGAGTACTAGTATGGATAGTATTCACTAGTAATACCATGCCCCACCCAAAATTTCATATCTGAGATTGACTTCTCAGCGGAGCGGAGCACAACACGACCCGTAATTTCCAGGGGCCGTATGCGGATCCTGATGCAGCAGGTGAGTCAGAGTATTTACTCAGATGAAAAAATCAGATGGTGAGTAATAACCCCTGATTCACTGATTTTTTTCCTCTGGAGCGAGAAATCAGGATCATCGCGAGGATATGTGGATCCCTGAGCTGATTCGAGAATCTAAAGTTGATTTTTTGGCTGATTAATACTCTTACTCAATATGCCCCGCTCATGATTTTTCGGGTTATTCCATTGAATCGGAGTATTTTCCAGAATCAGGGAATCAGAGTTTGAATCAGACATTTTTGACAAGAAGAAGATTATAGTCGCTACGCCCCAGAACCGAAAGTTACAATTTCAAGAAAGGAAGAAAACGTCACCCTACGTGGGTAGAACCTGGCAGATTCGCCCCGAAGGCATGTACATCTCCCGTTACGCTACAACAATGATAGATTCTTAGAAGAAGATCTTTTGTCGCACTTGCACACATCCGTACTTCAAACTTTTCAATATGTTCACTCGGAATCAACTAATTGGAGGTCACCAGATACGGTGACCAAAGTTGTTTGCAATGTAACAAAAGGGGGAGGATAGTCTAGAGTCAAGGCAAACGCTGATCGAGGCGAGCGCTCATTGAAGTTTTGTATGACCAGGAAGCTAGGCTAATAACTAATGGGGCCAATAGAAGTTGGATGTTGCCTGTCGTTTTAATTGATAATATTTTTTCCTACCAACCCACCCATCATCTCAAATGGCTGACTTCGACCAAAATATGCAATCCTTACTGCTATCGCTGAAAGCCAGTGATGCCGTCCGAGGGAAACTCTCAAAATTAGGCCTTACTACGGTACATCTTATGGCAGCAGTGGGTGATGAAGATCTCACAAAGGCGTTTTCCTCAGAGGCGGACACTGTTACTACACGAACCACTGCGTTCGCGTTGAAGGCTGCTGCAAAGTTGTTGGTATCTAGGAACGACGATGTAGTCCCACTACCCGGTCAGCCCGATGCCTTGCTTCGATCTCTTGTCGAGGCCTGCCAAAAAACGGTGAAGGATGGTCCTCCACCAGAATTCTTCCCTCTGCCAAGGCATATGAAGAGGTTATACGTGGCTCCCTTGACTTATTTGGACTTTGCAGAATTGGTCCCGTCTCGGAATCAAACGCCGGCCTCAGCTATCAGATATGAAGTCAGCTTGGACGGATCAGTGGTGGCAGTCCAGAACAACAACAAACTGGGAAAAATTAGTTCCTGCAGCGACTGGTTCTCTGCCTTCTGTGTCTGGGCGACAGGTCTACTCATGGTTAGCTCTAAGGAGAGAGAGGACAAGTTCTCGGTAGATCCGTTCAGTCTTTTAGTATATGCTAACCGTATAATGAGGTTTGCGACTATTGGAGGCTTTACTGGGGCCTACAGATATGATGCGGCCTATCGTGCCAAGCTAAATGGTTATTATCTTCAAGGTTGTGAAGTGGCAAGCCTACTCCGTTCGGAGAAAGATCCGTCGTTGTGGTCATGGATATGCGCAACAAATCAGTCACAGGCGACTTCAAGCATTCCTTCTTCAAGTTCGGCAGCGCTGTCGTCAACAAACTCTCGAGCGTCACATCTTCCGAATAAGCGGAAAATATGCTATGCACTACGTTATGGTGGACAATGCAAGTTTGGTGATGCATGTGCTTTCTCTCATGACTTTAGCAAGAAGGAGAGTCCTACGCCGCCGCCATCTAAGAAGCCTTCTTCTACTAAGCAGTCGTCGAGTTCTTCATCACGTACGTGAGAAGAACCTTGGTCCTGTGCAGCTAAGTGCTGCGGACAGGAAGAGTTAAAAAATGTGTCATAAGTTCGCACATTGGATGTTATTTTCTGTCTTAGTGATAGAGTAATGTGTTGAGATGAGGGGCTAGTTGAACTGGTTTTTCTCTCTAGTTACAATTTAAGGCCACGATGCCAAGACGAGGCACATATCCAAAGATGCGCCGTTCGGTAAAAAAAGTTCCGCATTCTGTTGCGGATTCCTCTTCGTCGGGCACCAGTTCTGTGATGTTACAGGATCCTCTGTGGATCTCGAGCCATGTGGAACACATTGTCCGCGAGTCGCATGAGCTGCTGACTTCGGAAAGATCCGAGAGACAAGCCAAGTTCCAAGACGGATCCGGTTTCCGTTTTGTCCCCGCTCAGAAGAAGACCCACCACTGCCCTCTCTTACTGGCTCTGATTTCTTCGGTTCTTCAATCAGAGTTACCGGATATCCTTCGGCGGTCGTCTGGTCAGCTATCACCCGAACATCAACGTCAAGTTGAATTCTCTACGTCACAGGTAGCGGCGGAGGTTCTCTCGACTTGGGAAGGCTCTGGGCTGTGCACAAAGACAGCCGAGGTTGGAGGTTCTCTCCGACCCTGGGTATTGTCAGCTCTGGCGACGGAAATAGATGATGTCGACGTCTCCTTGAGTTCAGCCTTGAATGAAGGAGTCAACGTGGGCTTTCGTTCTGAAATCCCCCCTATATCATCCGATAACCTATTGCCACCATTCCAGCCACGCAGTCGGCTAGATGAACCACCATCTCTAGTGTGGTCAGAAGGCAATTATAGGTCGGCGTCTGACCCATCAGTCCACCAGGCAGTGTTAGATGTCATTCACAAGGAAGTGGCCCTTGGTTATCTAGTGGTGGTGGCTTCAAGTACGGTCCAACATAAATGTAGGTTGGGAGCGATACCAAAAATGTCTGGAGGGTCCTATACTGGAGCTGTTAGACTTGTGGAGGACCATCGTCGGTCTGGACTTAGCGGGTTACTACACCAGTCTGAAAGCTGGCCTTTACCATCCTATCTTGATTTATTCACTCTAATTCAGTCTGTTTTGTCTGAGCACTCAGGTATATCAATAGCGCAAATAGATATTTCGAGTGCGTTCAGACACATTTTTGTTAATCCTTTGGATAGACCCTATCTATGCTATACTTATGAAGGTAAATGGTTCATGAACAAGGCCCTCCCGTTTGGGCTACGCACAAGTCCATATTGGTGGTGTAGATTCAGTGGTCTTATGCCGAGGATAACCTTGTATCTTCTACGTTTAGCATGTGGAGATAAAGTTGGTATGTTCGGTTCCTTGACGTTTGTGGATGATATCACAGTGTTACTCTCATTACTGGCGCATTTAGACATCGCTGCCGTATGTGCTCTCGTTATTGTTTTATGGACAGTTGTTGGAGTCCTAGTCTCTTGGCCGAAGTTATTCTTGGGCTCCTTCATGCCTGAACAACAGGGTTTCGCCACCAAAGTGTTAGGTTACATGCTGAATTGTTCAGACTCTGGTTCGGTATCACTATCGATCCCTCGCGAAAAACTACATATGATGATTCAGACTTTGCAAGATCTTGTGGCACCAACTACAACGATGGTATCGGTCAGATCCCTGCAACAGACGGTCGGTCGCCTACAATGGTTTGCAACTTTGCTCCCCTTTGTTCGCCCAATGCTGGCTTCCTTCTATGCAGCGTTAGGGGTATGTACCAGGAAAAACCTACATTTTTTCCCGTTGCCACGGTCAGCAGCTGTTCGAAAAGATAGTGGCAGACTGCTGAAGTTGCTTACGAGAGATGAAGAATGTCTACTGGTTCCAGTCCCGCTTCTCCGCTCTGCTGTAAAGGATTCGATCATTGTGGTGTCAGATGCAAGCATCTTCGCACTGGGTGGCTTCGTTGTTCTTCCTCAGAAGTCGGCTCATGGTGGGAAAGTTCTCTTCTACCAATGTATCATTGCCGACTTACCTTCTACGATTCGTCAACATTTGCTGGGTAATCCTTCTCGGGCTAGTTCGAGAGATATAGCAACGTTGGAGTTATTTAGCGCTACACTCGGCGTTCTCGTGGCTGGCGACCTCCCGGGGATCCCTTCCAATGCTCCTATTATTCTGAGGAGTGACAATTCAGCAGTCATAAGCATGTTCGCTAAATTTCACACTAAGTTGACGCGAGCTTTGCCTTTCCTCCAATGTATCTCTCACAGTTTTGGGAGCTTGCAGCGCAGAATCCATGCCTATCATCTCAGTGGTGTGCACAACGGCCTGGCTGACTGGATAAGTAGATCTGAAGCGTCTTGTCTTACGTTGTCATCTAATGATTTTCTCAATGAGTTCACTCCAGTGGATCTTTCAAGGGTTATCCAAGAAGTTTGTAGGTTATTTGAATCTATATAAGTCTACTCACCGACTGCACTATAGTTGCGTTGGACATTGAAGGAGTGGTTTTTCTTTTTGGTTGATTTCGATCATTGAATGGCAGCCCCGTTGGATTCACCATTGGATGCGGTAACTGATGGCGATTTACAGCAAGTTCTGCGGCAGCATGACTTGTCCTCATGGTCCTTATTAGCAGCACTCCTGCCTGCTGATGCGAAGGCTATATCTACTCATCTCTCGCCGGAGTCACAAGCACAGTTGACGATGCTTTTGATGAGAGCTCGCACTCATTTGTTGGCTAACCCTGGTCCGTCATCTATTGTCTTACCTACGGAATCGATTACGCCCGTGGTGCGGCTCCCCGGACCTGCCATACGACAATTTCGCCGATCGATGGTATTCAAGTCTCGTAGAATGATGAGGCGCAGTTTCTCCTTGCAGTCTGCCGTTTTATCACGCCCGACTGTCTTGCAGGGTGCAAGCTCATCTGGTGATATCTGGTCTTTCGTCGAGCAAGGCTTAGAACCGTCAACTCGCTATCAATATTCTTTAGTTGAACGCTTATATCTCAGCTCCGTGCCAACAGATGAGCAAGGGTTTCCTCTCACCGGTCCATCAGTCGTGCGCTTTGTGATGTATCTGTCCAAGGCAGGGTATGCCCCCAGTACTATAAGTACATACTCCCGTTGTCTCCGAGCGGTAAACTCGTATCGTGGTGGCTCATTATCTCCATCAGAGACACTCCTCATCCAAGGCAGCTTACGCACCGCTCGCAAACGGTACGACGGATCCTTTGATCGCAAGGCAAAAGTCTTTAGTGCTGTTCATCTCGAGAACTTGGCGGCGTTTGATGATGATGGTTTGGTGCCCATTGATGTCCCAGTCGCCGGTCTGGTAGCGGTTTTCGCCTTATTACGTTCGGAAGAAGTGCTCAATCTAAACCTTGGTGATGTCCGGTTTACTTTGTCTCCCCCTAAGCTATCCATGGCATTGACCATTAAGCGATCGAAAACAGATGGTGCAGCTGTGGGGCACGAAGTCACGGTAGCGTGTATAACTAACTCGGTCTCCTGCACGGACAAACTGTGCCCCATGCACCGGCTCTTTCACGTAGTCAGATCGAGAATGGGATCTACAGAGAATGAGTCTCCTCGAGATCTTCCTCTTTTCGTGAATCGCTCGGGTTGCAGGTTAACATACTCTGCCTTCCTCGATGGCATTCGCGTCGTTACCGGTGATCCATCTGTATCGACACATTCGTGTCGTCGTACCGGTAGTCATTTGATGGCCAGGAGTGGTCTATCAGTAGATCAGATCCGTGATTATGGGCGATGGAATAGTGACGCTGTACTTGGTTATCTACAGGGGGCCAGTTTGGGTGATGCCAGTAGTTATGCATCATTGATGGCTACGTCCGCCCGTAGACACTAGATAGTGTGAGCAGTTTGCTAGCTAATCAATTTAACAGTGAACCTTGACAAGGTATTTCTTGCGTTCGAGTTAGTACAATGGCCTACAAATACAATAGTATGGACCTAGTACACAAAGGGGTGTTTGGAGTGTGTGGCCAGTGGGAGATCTGAGTTCAAGTGGCTGAGAAGAATTATTCTGTCAGCCTCTTGTCTCAGATTGCGGCTCAGATGAGCTTCTGGTCTCCGAGACCCGAAAACTCATCTGACCAGCCACACAACCCATACCCCTTTGGTGCAGGTCAAACAATTGAAGGTCACCAGATACGGTGACCAAAGTTGTTTGCAATGTAACAAAAGGGGGAGGATAGTCTAGAGTCAAGGCAAACGCTGATCGAGGCGAGCGCTCATTGAAGTTTTGTGTGACCAGGAAGCTAGGCTAATAACCAATGGGGCCAATAGAAGTTGGATGTTGCCTGTCGTTTTAGTTTGATAATATTTTTTCCCACCAACCCGCCCAAAGGGAGATCTGAGTTCAAGTGGCTGAGAAGAATTATTCTGTCAGCCTCTTGTCTCAGATTGCGG
The DNA here is from genome assembly GCF_000006405.1 of Perkinsus marinus ATCC 50983. Classification (NCBI taxonomy): domain Eukaryota; phylum Perkinsozoa; order Perkinsida; family Perkinsidae; genus Perkinsus; species Perkinsus marinus. The sequence goes on from NW_003206281.1 coordinate 173,776, forward strand.
CTCAGATGAGCTTCTGGTCTCCGAGACCCCAAAACTCATCTGACCAGCCACACAACCCATACCCCTTTGGTGCAGGTCAAACAACTCTGAGTTTCTAACTCAGAAGTTCTAAGAGGAAGCTCAGCGCTAGAGCTTCCTTCTAGAGCTTCTCGAGCTTCCTTTGAGAACCGGTAGCGTGATCGGGTGAGCGTTATCGGACAATCCCTCAAGAGGATCGACGAAGGGCATTAATTGTTTTTATGAACAATTAATTGACTTAAGGAATGCGTAGTTCACAGCGTGTGGTTGCATGTACTACATGGGCTATACCTCCATACATCGTTTTGTATCATATGACCTCATAGCTGAATAGGATAAAATGATACTTTCATGTGCTCGAAGCCGAGGTTCTATTCCCGGGCGTGGTTACACTGATACCCTGTATGTATTACGTGCGCTATACCTTCTTACACCGTCTTGTATCGTGTAATCTCACAGCTCAACTGGATAAGGATATGCTTCAACTTGGTCGAAGCCGAAGTTCTATCCCCCGGTTCAGTCATTCTAAGAACCTACTCGCAGGGAGCCGAGAAGGTCTACCGTGGCGCGCGCTGAAGTCGAGAATCAGAATCAGGGTTTGGTACCGGGGGTCCGGACCCCCGGTACAGAACCAAGATTAATCCCCGTGTTAAACTGTGAGCTTGTGCATCATGCATATGATCCCAGATCATGCTCAAGGTGAGATTGCGATCTTAAATCTGAGCAGCTTTGAGGTTGAGTAAAAGAATCTCGACTCCTGAGAATTAATCTCGAATCATGAGTAAAAATCCCAACTCTGAGTATTTAATCTCGAATTGATGAAATACTCTGTCTCAGTGCCAAAAACTCTGAATCAGCCATTGAGTATAGATTTGAATCTCGAATCGTGATTAAGGATCATGAATCGGATTCAGCGGCTGATTAAAATCAAGGATCAAGGATCTTGCTCATGTCATGAGCCTCATGATTACGTAATCTGGCTCTGTCTCAAGTATTCATACTCACAAATCTCGACTCGTTCTGCAAAGCTAAGAATCTGGATCAGTTCTCTCGAATCAAGGTGCGACTTGAATCATGAATCAGGATCAGAGCGTGAGTTGAATCATGGACTCAGATTCGTGAATCAGGATCCGCATACGGCCCCAGGAAGCTTAATCACGTAGCCCGAGTAGTGAGTTTGGCGCTCTTCGTCGGCCGTTCAGTGTCCGGAGACCAAAATATATCTCACGTTGCTCTTAACATCTTGCAGATGAAAGGCACCTCTCCACTGGAGAGTCTCCAGGGCATCTTTCAATCAGAAAGATACTCTTCATCTTTCTATCAGCTCTTCAGTCCGCTCTTTCTCGTCATTCCGGAGATCACCGTTGTTGCTATACATCAACAATCTCTACCCGAACTTCGCACCAATCGGTCGCCATTTCTGAGACCAAATTCGAATCTTAGCAACGGTGACCTTGGATATGCCTGGGCAGTATAATCTAGAGTGCCACTCGAAGAGTGGTTGTAAAAGACCGAGTGATCCAACAATGAACAACATCACAGGTTGGGCTCTTCAGCCCAGGATTGGGAGAATATATGTTTGGTTTGCTTAGCTGAGCTAATAAGTTCCAAAATTATGAGAATATTCTTGAATTATGGGAATTCCTGAATTGTGTTGATCTATGCGTACTGTGGACCTAGTCGGGACTACTATTCAGAATTCCTATTCTCAGTCATTACTGAGTACAATCATGAGTCCTCATCCATCAGCGTCTGTAGGTGTCCCGGATCTGGAAGCTTCTATTATAATAAAAGATACAGAAGGAGTGTTGGACTCAGGAATCCTCACACCAAGATCCGCTCGGAAATTGTCAATTTTAAATTGAGAGGTCGTCTAGTTTGGTATTCACCCACCGCTTGCGTTCTTACAGTGGGCCGCTGGCAGCAGCCATTGTACATATGGAAAAGTCTAATCGGGAGACAACCACTGTGGGATCCACTCTCCGTGCCGTTCTTTTGCTATGGAGGGTTCGCATCTCTTCTCTAAAATATGTCATCGTACCTGCGTCAACAACGTCTGGGGTCATGTGTACATTTGGCGTGTCCACTTTGGGAGCGGGTGGTGGCTGGATCTCGGTACTACCAGAGTATAGCAGTCTCGTTGTATATAACTTTCATCGGGAACTGAAGACCCTCCCGCAATCTCTACTGGATCTAGTTCTGAGTGATCCACCCCTAGGCAAGCCGGATGGTATGGTTCCATTAGAGTTGCTTGTAGGTTGTATCTGTTTGTTTGGCAATTGATCACTCTTCCGAGGGTAGTTTGATCATAAAGTTTTCTGATAACGAACCCTGTGTGAAGGTTATGTGGCGATGCTATAGGCTATAACCTATAGCTCTGCTCCGAGGATCTCGCTCCTACTACGACAGTTTGCTCTATTTCTAGCCAATTTGTCAGTGCCAGCATCTTATCGCGTAGAACATATTCCAGGAGAGTGGAATACGGCTGCTGACCATTTGAGTCGTAACTTTCATTCGGATGAGATTCCATGATCCTGGAAGAGTCAAGATATTTCCAAATATTTGGAGATACTCGACCCATAATCATAATCACTTCCTCTCTCGCGCTACTGTGTTGAGCAAAGCGTCTGGCCACCAGACATCTTTGTGCTGCCATCCCCACAACCCTCGCTCCACGTAGTTTATGAGTAACCCGAATTGGTCCCCGCTTACTTCTGTCACATGGCGGCCCATAGCCAGATCCAATCCTTCCAAGACCGTCACGGCTGGCAGAAGTTCAATGCCGAAGGGACCTGCGTTAAAGGCTCGTAGAGCATTTATCGGAGCCTCAACATCCGATAAGAAGGGAGTGCAAAAGTTTGTCTCGTCTGCATTCGCTGATAGCACTCGAGCACAGATGAGATCAGCGTCGGCACTGTACAGCTCCATTTGCGAAGCTAGGGAGTGTGCCCCTTACCCAGTTGAACTGGGCCAGTTCGCCTGGATAGTCTATTATCCTTGGTACATGCTATGACTGAAGCTAATAGCTTCAAGCTATGTATGCTTTTAGGACAATACAGAAGTATGTTACACAGATTTGAACTCAGGCTTCTCGTTCTAGACTCATTTCTATGGATGAGGTGGATGATTCGGTGCTCGGTTTGCCCCTACGAGCAGCGAAAAAGCTGCGCGGCTGCCATCAGATGCATGCCGAAACCCTATCCCGTGAAGACGTATTTGCTGTTGCCTCAGCTCTCCGAGCTACAGAGCCTGGAGCCGCAGACCTTTACCTGGTAGGCGTCGCAGGGTTGTTCCGTCTGGGTGAACTTCTACAAATGCAGGCGGGTGACACAAATCCAACATGGATTGCTGGTCGTTTTGCTGTCTCGGTCTTTATACGTCACTCTTAAGCTGATGTTTTTTGTAAAAGTTGTTACCGTGCAATTCCGTGTATTCTTGGAGGGACCTGAAACCCATGATTGTACATCCGAGCCTTGCAGCGCTCATTTGACCCTTTGACGCTCGCACTCAGCTGGTGCTCCGGATGAAGTACTATTCTCTATCTCTAGAAGTAGATTTTCAGCTATGCTCAGTCGAGCAATCATCTCGGTACGAGGTGTGACACAAGGTCATTCTACAAGTCACTCTATGAGACGATCGGGTGCTGTAATGTGTTTTGAGGCCAGGATGCCTCTAAATTTGTTAGACGAATTCGGTTGATGGTCCTTGCCTGAATGTATGGAGAAGATCTATCTCCGTGATGATCCACATTCTCAAGCTATCTTAGCCAAGTATGTTCGAGGCGCCTGCGTTGATGTGGCCCACTTAAGACTGTCTTCGAGACTTCTTCATCGACTGTGGTAGTGTTGTGAACTCATTTATAGAGTGACCGATTCGGTTCAACCAAGTTCTCTATCGTTTCTGAGTATGGTGGTGGATTTGAACCTCTGACCCCTCCTTGTGGCAGGGTTTGGTGGTAGGTCTAGGGGCACTCCAGGTAGCAAGCTTCAGCTGGATCGAAGCAGGAGGTGCAGAACGAGCTCGCGCCTACTCTGAACGGTAAAGATAACCTATCAAACAAGGAAGAATAAATCTTTCGGACATGATCACATAACCCACTTCAGTGCGAATGCAGCGGTTTTCTCGCCTAAGGCGTCAATGACGGGCTTGGACGGTGCAGAGATGATCCAATTCATTAGATTGAGAGTTGAGCGATCGATACTCCCTCTCGGCCTCTTAGAAGGAAGAAAAGCCGTCTCCAGAAACGCAAATATAATCTCCTGTGCGTGGCTATTTCACCCTATGTACCTGAAATTCCGGTCCTGAATGGTGCTCCTCACTTTCCACCAGCCTAACACTGTCCGATTTAGCGCCTCCGGATAAAGTGACCAATGGTCCGCCTTTCATGCAATCTGCATTTTTTTCTGAAAAATTCGACAATGTTATGATTACTCGAACCATCGAGGGAATAAACAGGTACGCATGTTTCCCATTTTGCCGCCGACTCAAGAGTCGTTTTCTCACTGTCCCGTGTTATGCATATCATATGTTCCTTTCTTTCTCCCACCTCTCTGTCTTGTCGAGAGAGTCAGATGACGGTATATGTACTACGTAAATACATGACATGGTCGTCTCACAATCAATGTTGGACCCACAGGCTGCGCGGCCCACGGCCCATATGCTCATCTCAGTAATCCGCGCTCCTTCACTCAATATGCCATCAAGCCTCCCCAGTATGCCATCAGATCTCCTCACTGAGCGAAACGCAACAGGGTCGCTTGATTGATAGTCTAACAGCTCCAAGGTCAAGAAGTTTGAGGTTTTTGATTCAACGAGTCTACAATATAGCTGCGAGCAACTCACGGTCTGTAGCATAAGCTTTGGACTCCATGTTCGATCAGCTTCCATCTGGTTTGATAACACAGATCGCCTAGTATTCTTGCTTTCTTTAGAACTCAACAGTGACAGGTCTTACGAATACGGCGTTTGTATGATAGTGGATTAAAAATATATACATACTACGGCGTTTTCATTACTTTCGATCAATCCACATAGCTAACAAGATAAGCGCCACACCTACGGCGTGGCATCTCAAAAAGCCTCTATACTCTAATACTCAAATTTGTGGTTAATATCATAACTCTTCAATTCATCATCATTCTCTTTCATCTATAGCTTTCAATGATCTACACTGGAGCGATTTCCTGACATAAGAAGGTAATACGCCGTGTCTCAAAATAGTCTCGATATAGTAAGGACTCGAAGACTCCACCCATCTCGCATCAATGAAAAATCATAGTATAGAATTAACGAAGGTAGGTGGTTGAGTGTCCGGATTTTGAGACAACGCACTAACGAAAGTGTGTTCGCAATGGTCGCTCACTCCAGAATGTGCTGAATCTCGAGCACCTACGTGAGGGATACTTGGCGAACCGAGACGAATCATCCACAAACCCTCGTTAGAAGATGCTGAGGGGAGTTTATTCTGGCAAGACGATCCTGTCCTGAAGGAAGGTCACCGACTCGGTGTGGTTCAACTTGATTGATTCAGAATTGACGAAGGCCTCCGCTGTACCCATAATGTCCCATACGCTGTCATTGCCCTCGAATGTATCCAAGGTCAAATGGAGGGAACCACCAAAAGTACTGATTGTATCATTATCCACAATCGCTGTTGTTACGTTGAAGCCCATATCCCCACCATCTGTGGCGTACACGTAGCTAGTTTCAGTGGGCACATGTTCCATGTCCATAACTTGGTAGTTGTAGATATATATTTTAAAGTGAGGATCAGCGATGATGTTCTTCTGCAGGCGACCGAGTAGACCAGGCTTGGGGGATTCCACATCATAGGTCGCCAGGGAAAAGGTCGCGCCAAGCTCGCTGTTGTCACCAAAAACTACAATCTCCGCATCACCACCAGCGTGGGGTCGCAGCGTTCTCGCAGTGTTGTCCTCGAACTTGGCTGTGAAACCAATAACGACATTGTCCTGTGGGTCTTTAATATCAAAGACATCAAGAATGGCTGTCACTTCCTTCTCTTTACCGGTTGTATTGCGCTTGCCATGGAAGCAGTAGTACTTGCCTTCCGGGCGCATCTCCGGTGTACAACCCGGGGGATATGAAAAGCTACCGTCAGCCGAAACTGCTGCTAGCTGGGGGACTCCAGAGTATGAGGCAATACGCTCCTCATCTTGCTTGATCAGATTGGCCTCAAACTCCTTCAGTAGGTTGGTGGCCTCTGGCGTGAGCTCCATGTCGTCGAAGCTACCGAAAAGAGGCTTCTCATCACCACTTGAACGGTCGACCACGATGCCTTCAGCAAGTGAGGTGAGGGCTATCGTAGCTACAGAAATCCTGACGAGCATTTGTGAGGGACTGGATGAGTCTAAGCTAAACAACTTCACTCTCTCTGCTATTCGATTCTAATATCATAACTTGAGTTTGGTTCTGAGGTGTCCATTGGACATTGTCCATGAAGGTCATCACGTAAAGTCGTGGACATTGTTCACGATTTCACGTGACGACGGGGACGCACAACGTGCGATGGAATGTCCCAGGTTTAGTTTCACGCGAGATGAAAGTTTGGTTCGATCACTTAAAACTATGTTCAAACTCTATAAGTGACATAACAATGCACAGTGGTGATACGTTCAGTAGTGGATCTGAACTCAGGAGTGGTGAGCTTTTGAAGTTTGTGTTAATCTGGTATGTTTGGTCGCACACGCAGCGTGTGACACCGTTGCGTATGTGACATCAATATCTGGGACTGGATGATTAGAGTGTGACGCGGTCGCAATGCGACCGCCGTCCTTGTACTATCACACCGTGTGATTCACTTGACTCTTGGTATCCTGAAGGCTTCGATGTGCTTCATAATGTGGATTTTTCTACAATAAAGGGTGAATATGTGAGGAGCGATCTAAAGAGTGGTGCCAAAGCAAAATATATTATCCGTACAAACTTCCTGTCATCCCTATCCGACAAGTTAGGAACTCACAAAGGAAATGCAGGGGGGAAAACCAAAATATCCTCCGAATCGGAAGCGGTTCGAATCTCAAACTTCGAAACATACCCGGTTCCGGGTAGACATCGATGAATAAACAAGTACGAAGTGAGCGAAATGCTATCAAAGTTCGAGTGACCCCTAGACAACGTACCAAGAGGGACATCGCGACCCTAAGGCGACCGTGACACCAGTAGCGACCAGAGCGTGCGGAACGTGAAGGAATAAACGGAACTTGGATGAGCTGGAGCTACGACGTCTTGCCAAAGTTACATAGAAACAGACGTATAGAGGCTGTATTCGACGCAACCTGTAGCCGCAGATAGCCAAAGATTGAGGTTTGCAGCGGTTTACGAGTGTCTCGCGTCGAGAGAAAGAGACAAACGTTATAAATGTGGAAAGGTTCCCCGCTCAAGCGATCAAAGAACTAGATTACCTGTGCCATGACTATCGCTCAACAAGAGAATAGCAAGGGTGAGGTTCCACACTCCGGACGAACTCTTTTTCTTTAGTGCCATGGGACGTAAAGTGCGCCCGCGTTCCCAAGTGATAACGTCCATCGGCAGTGGAATCTTCATTGCTTTATAGACGGGCGTCAGCGACAGGACCTTAGGACTCTCAGCTAGCTAGCTAGCCATTGGTCTCCAAGCGTTTCACGATACAGATCCTAAGATGTCTGTGTTATCTAGTATATTATGTTTCATTTATCTACGAAGTGGAGGCAGTTCTGCGACACGCGCAAACCTCGGCCATCTTTCGTCTATTAGTTTGCATTAGTGCTTAACTCTCATGCATTATAATCCCTCCCATCCGCAAACCGAGACTAAGGGCGAGCGGGAGTCTATACGCGATACACGAGTTAAGACTCTTGCTGGGCTACCTGCTACGCGTCTAGGGCTGTGTATCTGCTGTGCATAGCCAATCGCGAGATATGTAGGCATGAACATTCACAAAGCAACGAGGAGCGTTCCCGCTGGCCTCTAGCTATCGTAATCGACTTTAGTTTAGTCGCCTCCCAGTCCCGTAGTCAGGGGTTTCATCGCGTAGATGCGAGAAAGAGGTTCAGTGCACGGGCCCCTCCCAAAACTTCATATCTGAGATTGACTTCTCAGCGGAGCGGAGCACAACACGACCCGTAATTTCCAGGAAACTTGATCACGTAGCCCGAGTAGTGAGTTTGGCGCTCTTCGTCGGCCGTTCAGTGTCCGGAGACCAAAATATATCTTACGTTGCTCTTAACATCTTGCAGATGGAAGGCACCTCTCCAGAGCATCTTTTCATTAACTCTATCAGCTCTTCAATCCGCTCTTTTTCGTCACTCCGGAGATCACCGTTGTTGCTATACATCAACAATCTCGACCCGAACTTCGCACCAATCGGTCGCCATTTCTGAGACCAAATTCGAATCTTAGCAACGGTGACCTTGGATATGCCTGGGCAGTATGATCTAGAGTGCCACTCGAAGAGTGGTTGTAAAAGACCGAGTGATCCAACAATGAACAACATCAAAGGTTGGGCTCTTCAGCCCAGGGTTGGGAGAATATATGTTTGGTTTGCTTAGCTGAGCTAATAAGTTCCAAAATTATGAGAATAGTCTTGAATTATGGGAATTCCTGAATTGTGTTGATCTATGCGTACTGTGGACCTAGTCGGGACTACTATTCAGAATTCCTATTTTCAGTCATTACTGAGTACAATCATGAGTCCTCATCCATCAGCGTCTGTAGGTGTCCCGGATCTGGAAGCTTCTATTATAATAAAAGATACAGAAGGAGTGTTGGACTCAGGAATCCTCACACCAAGATCCGCTCGGAAATTGAGAGGTCATCTAGTTTGGTATTCACCCTCCGCTTGCGTTCTTACACTGGGCCGCTGACAGCAGCCATTGTACATATGGAAAAGTCTAATCGGGAGACAACCACTGTGGGATTCACTCTCCGTGCCGGTCTTTTGCTATGGAGGGTTCGCATCTCTTCTCTATAATATGTCATCGTACCTGCGTCAACAACGTCTGGGGTCATGTGTACATTTGGCGTGTCCACTTTGGGAGCGGGTGGTGGCTGGATCTCGGTACTACCAGAGTATAGCAGTCTCGTTGTATATCACTTCCAGCGGGAACTGAAGACCCTCCCGCAATCTCTACTAGATCTAGTTCTAAGTGATCCACCCCTAGGCAAGCCGGACGGTATGGTTCCATTAGAGTTGCTTGTAGGTTGTATCTCAGGGTTTGTCCATTGGGAAAATGGGAAAAGTTTCCCTTCGGAAATTTCCCACTTTCCCGTTCCCGGGAAAACTGCCAGTTTTTCCCTTGGGAAAAATGCGAAAACACCTCGTTTTTCTGTCCCTGAGCAGCGTAAACTACGGGTCATACTCATAAAGCGATCATTTTTATCCCAGTGTTCTTAAATGTCCATAGTAAAGTGCAAAAGCAGTGTTCTAGCCGTGTGAGCGATTTTTCCCACCCTGGGCGCGCGCTTCTCCACAAGTCTCTGAGAGACTGTCTCTCTATAGCGCGCTTATCATCGAACATTACTCTCACGAAATCTGACTCAGTTTTAGTTATCCAACGGTTTGGGAGTCCAAAACTTCGATATATACGATATCAGTGTTGAGTTGGGACATTGTTGAGGGCCAGTTGGCCGCAACCAAATGAAAATGATGCCTGCTGAGATGTTGTCGTGCCTTCCAGCTGTTCCAAATACCAAACGCTTCGAGTGGACGTTGGCAAAAGTGGCATGTGTACTTCCATCCATCAGGAGTACAACACATCTGGTAGAAACCATCAGGCTTTAACTCTCCCTTCGATGGATGGTCCATCATGAGCGATAGACGTAGCGTTTCAAAAAGCTAAGAACGAAGTCCCTAACGCAGTTAATCAATGCCCTGAATCTTCACTCAAAAACTTCGAGATTAGTTAGGATAAGGATCTCATCATACGTATAGACTATCCACTGATTATTTGAATAAACCTATGTAAATAGCTAATTGTAATGAAAAGCGCGCGCCACACCAATCGATTGATAGTAATAACTGGAACAATTAGTGAGAAATCATATCTAGGGTAAGTACGACATGGCCGCTGCCCTTGAAGACCACGAGAGCAGCATTAGGATAAGGACACCCTGTTCTATGACTATAGACAGCAACGGGTAGCAAGTTCTATGGTATTTGTCACTATTGATCGCCATTCTTGTAAGTTACAATGTACCCTGTTGTGTACAAGTTGTAACTATTGATATGACAATTTCTTCATCATCATAGTTCGGAAGGAACAGTATGTTCATGACCTTGACTTTGAAGGCGTTTCTGATCTGTCGATCGAAGTTCGATCATCGAAGTGTATCAGATGAAAAAGCCAGCCAGTAGATCCTCTTATCAGGGAAAAACATTTTTTCCCATTTTTCCATATGGGAAATTTCCCGCAATT